>NC_133331.1:62789642-63089642 GCF_042186555.1 Aquarana catesbeiana | reverse complement strand
GTGCACGTGCTCAGCATCATATCCAGTGGTTGTCTTTGGGAAATAGACGTATGAGTGCTGCCAGCATTGCTGCAGAGGTTGAAGGGGTGGGGGGTCAGCCTGTCAGTGCTCAGACCATATGTCGCACACTGCATCAAATTGGTCTGCATGGCTGTCATCCTAGAAGGAAGCCTCTTCTAAAGATGATGCACAAGAAAGCCCACAAACAGTTTGCTGAAGAAAAGCAGACTAAGGACATGGATTACTGGAACCATGTCCTGTGATCTGATGAGACCAAGATAAACATATTTGGTTCAAATGGTGTCAAGCGTGTGTGGCGACAACGAGGTGAGGAGTACAAAGACAAGTGTGTCTTGCCTACAGTCAAGCATGGTGGTGGGAGCGTCATGGTCTGAGGCTGCAAGAGTGCTGCCAGCACTAGATAGTTACAGTTCATTGAGGGAACCATGAATGCCAACATGTACTGTTACATACTGAAGCAGAGCATGATCCCCTCCCTGATACATGATAACGGCCCCAAACACACCTCCAAAATGACCACTGCCTTTCTAAAGAAGATGAGGGTAAATGTGATGGACTGGCCAAGCATGTCTCCAGACCTAAACCCTATTGAGCATCTGTGGGGCATCCTTAAACAGAAGGTGGAGGAGCGCAATGTCTTTAACATCCACCAGCTCCTTGATGTCTTTATGGAGGAGTGGAAGAGGACTCCATGGGCAACCTGTGAATCTCTGGTGAACTCCATGCCCAAGAGGGTTAAGTGCTGGAAATTAATGGTGGCCACACAAAATATTGTTACTTTGGGCCCAACTGCATGTTTTTATCTTTAAATAAGTGAGTGTAATGTATTAGATGAATGTTTTTATTTTAATTAAAAAAAAAATTTACACTATGCGTGCCCCCTTCTGTTCCTATACATGGTGGATGTGGCATGAGGAGTTGAGGCCAAGGCACTAGAGGAGTTGAAGCCAAGGGACTGGAGGAGATTGCTGGTGGAGTGGTGAAGGAGAGGTGCTGTGTATTATCCTGCAAAAACCCGGGAGGGGAGAATCCACAAGCCTAGGAGAATCTGTTACTGAAAAGAACAAAGTCAAAAGAATCTGGTGAGTGACACTGGGCACAGAGCAATGTATGTAGCACTGTGAAGCAGGAATAGCAGCACAGAAGAAACTTTATATTGGAGCCCCTTATGAAGTCATATCTTGGAGCACTTGAAGCACAAATATACTTTGCGTGTAGACAGACATTTAATCATCCTTATATTTTTTTTATGTGTTTAATGTTTTTTGGAATGCATTGGAACAATTGTTTTGTGTTTTTTTTTTTTGCACAATTTTTTTTTTTTGTCCATTTGAGGTACATATTGTGTTTGTGCCAGCATGATATAGACAGTGCTGTGAATAGTAATTTACAGTTCTAACAATTGCCTATAGTTCTTAGCTTGGGCTTTTGATGAACAGCTGGCAGTCCCAGATTAATATTCATGTTCTTAAAGTGACAGCGCTGTGGTTAAGTTTGTCATTTAAAGCATCGTACAAGGCTAAATGAATAAAAAAAAAAACATATCTCTTAGGTCTCTGGAATATATATACATCATACACATATCCCCATGTTTTATCCTTTTAAAAATACAGGTATAGAAAAATAACTGTTGATGTGCTAGAAATATAGTATGTGTAGAGCTACCAGCACAGGGGCCTCTGGTAATAGCTGGTTCTTCCCAAATAGTATAGAGACTGCCCACCACCACAAGCACCAGTCAATGCACTGCAGCTCCAATAACTCCATCTGGGGCATCTTTTTCAACCAGGGTGCCTTGAGGTTTCTTCAGGGGTGCCTCGGCAAAATGGTAGGTACTAGGGAGATTAGCGCAAGTCCTCATACCCTACAAACTTATTCAATACTGTGTTATAAATAAAGTGAAACCAACAATGCAAAATCTATATACTACTCGTAATTAATTCCCTTACTGTGCAGAAATGCAAATAAAGTGCAAAAAATGAAGTGCAAATATAATAGTGCAAATTATGTGCAAAAACACAAATATCTAGTGCAAAAATGCTCAAGTGTTTCCACAATAGTCCACCGCCTTTAAAATTATCTCAGAAGAAAAAAGCTTAAAAAACTATTTAGCAAATGTTCATATAGGGGGTTATTTACTAAAACTGGAGCAAGCAAAATGTGGTGCAGCTCTGCATAGTAACCAATCAGCTTCTAGTTTTTAATGCCAAAGCTTAACTGAACAAGCTAAAGTTAGAAGCTGATTGGTTACTTTGCACAGCTGGAATCGATTATGAGTGCTCCAGTTTTAGTAAATCCCCCCATAATGTTCCAAAGTGTAAGAAAGTGTTGAAAAGAAGAGTTTCTTATTAGAATTCCTTATTCAGATGCATTTCCCCCAAAAATCTCCACAGAAATCACCAAGTGCTTCAACCACAGAGTGAGTCCTTCACCAATCTCACTAGGTAAAACTCACCAAATGGATCAGCTGGTAAGATTATAAACCAGCAAAAAAGCTCGATCTCTCCTAGCGCACCTTTAGTCTATTCATCAATCAAGTCTAATCACGCCATTCCAGGTGGAGCAAGTAAATAGAAAGAAGAGGAGAGGCTTCCCATAGTGTAAAAAAGTTTCACCAGGCTTTATTAAAACAAACAATATTGCACTCACATGTTCCAAGTGCCTACCCGGCACTAGGGAGTACACGCTCAGCTCAAAGAGTGGTTCCACCTTGGTCACGCCACACACCGCGGGCTCCGACCACTACACGTGATGTCATCAGTGTCTCTGCTCCACGCCACACACGTTTTGTCCAATGAGGTCCTCATGGAGTGGCAGGAGCCGTCTGAGGAACCATTTCTGATTGTCTCCAGCCTTGGGACACAGCCCCTTTCATCCATGGGCATCGGCACCTTTCATTCACAATGTATCCGCCATCTGATGGATTTCAAATTTCCCACCCACACATCCATTTTCTGTGGCACAGCCCTCTCTCCTCTCCCATCCATTCTGGTGGGGGGTAACTGTGCTGGCTCTGGGCAATGTGAGAGAGTATCAAAGACACTCAACTTGGACAACTGCAGCCAGCCCTCCGGATGGTTGGCAACCCTTGTGATTAGGGTGTGCCCAGACAAACCCGGCCCGTGCACATGCCTATGTAGTTGTCGTACTTGGTTATTTGGGGAGCCCGTCCAGGTTTCAGATGGTCTGAAACCCAGACACATGATTCAAAACCTGGACTGTCTGGGTGAATCCCAGATGGGTGGCAACCCTAGTGAAGGGGGAGCTTGGGTTAGGTTGTGTTAGGGGAAGAGGCAAAAAGGATACATGCGCCCTGATATACTTACAGTAAATATATCACCGGTTCTTGGATTTTTCATATATCTATCTATAGATAAATGTTTGCTTTTACCTTTTTTTTCAAACCACTATCCTTAGAAAGGCTCTCGTTCTCATGCGTATTAAAATGTCACAGATCTATAGACCAAAGCTCCAGAGCCATTCCACCAAACTTCTTGAAGTTGACCAAAGTTCTAAAAGTTGGCTTGTGTTTACTGATCTCGATAAACACTAATTCTGGCTGCATAATAGCATTCTCCCAGCTGTATGCTCCCTATGCCGCACTCATGTTTAATTCTGCTGGAAAGGCGCAGCTGCACCGCATTGTCACTCACTCCCAGCGTGAAGCAGAGGAGAGCCGAGGTGGTACTTTATCATGGCCGGGAGGTGGGGTGACAAATGCTGTTCACCTGCCTCTCATTATCTCTGTAATTAAATACCACTGTTCGGTGCTACCACAGGCGCTGAAGCGCTAATGGCTTCTCGGATGGATAAAAGCTTACATTAGATGTTTTCCAGGCGGTGAAGGGCGCATAAGGGGATTTACGAGAGTCAAATCCCATTATATCTGTGCGTCGCGCCTCTGCTGTCAATAACACCCTTGCTGGCTCTGGCTCTATGTATCGACAGGCGTTGGAGTCTTGCCGTGAAGCATTTAGTATTTTACACACAGCTGGACTAGCACAAGTTAAATCTCCTCTGCTTACGCCCACTGGGCCCGTTGTGTGGCGTACAATCCCCCCCCCTCCCCATGTGAGGAATTCCATCAGACAAGGAGCTGTCTGTGCCAGAGACCCAGAAGGAGGAGGACCGGTCACGGCACAGCTTGCCTCCATCCTATGAGCCATCTCTTTTTTCTTTTGTTCATTATTCAAAAGTTTTTCTGCCTTTAACGACCACATACTGCTTCCATCTGGATCCGGTGTGATGGCCTTTGAACAAGAGAATGATCAAAAAGTAGACAATTAAAAAATCGGTCCCTCAACCTACCATCCAATTATCACAAGTGAAGGGGAAATGCAATGCATATAGAACAATTGCTTTTTCGAAGTTCTGCTGTGGTATACAAGGAATATTTCAATAATGGGAACATGCACAACCATTTTTTTAGTACGTGGTTTTTAGCACCATGCTTAGTCTTTCATTCCTACCTACTGCAGGCCCGGATCTAGAGAGGTGGTGGAGTGGTGCTAGGGTTGTGCAGCCCCCAGGTCTATGATTGCATTCACTGATGCATTAGGCAGTCTGATAGGGAGAATTGATGGGGTCAGTTGATGTTAGGGGAACTCTGATGGGGACAGGTAATGTAAAGGGGAAACTAATGGGGGCGATTGATTTAAGGGGGCACAATGATGAGGGCGATAGATGCAAGGGGCACTCTGATGAGAATACTCTGTTTGAGGCACTCTGATTGGACACCTGTTGTAAGGGGTCTCTGATGGGGACAGTTGATGTAAGGGGGACTCTGATGGGCGCAGTTGATGTAATGGGGAAACTGATGGGGGTAATTGATGTAAAGGGGCACTCTGATGGGGACACCTGATGTGGGGGCACTCTGATGGGGACACCTGATGTAAGGGGGCACTCTAATGGGGACACCTGATGTAAGAGGGCACTCTGATGGGGACACCTGAAGTAAAAAAGGCACTCTGATGGGACACCAGATGTAAAGGGGCACTCTGATGGGGACACCTGAAGTAAAAGGGTGACTCTGATTTGGGGATTTGATGTAAAGGGGCACTCTGGTAGGGGAAATTGAGGTAAGGGGGCACTCTAATGCAGACAGTTGATACAACGTGCCACTCTGATGAGGACACCTTATATAAGGGGGCACTGTGATGGGAACACTCTGATGGGGACACCTGATGTAGGGAGGACTCTAATGCGTACATCTGATGCAACAAGGGTCTCTGATGAAGACCCCTCATGTAAGTGGGGACTCTGATAGGGACCCCTAATATAAGGGACAAGGTTCTGTTTAATCATCCTAGTCTACTAACAATCTAATTCATACAAGTGTTCCCTGTTCACTCCTGCGCTGCCTGTAAGACGTTACTTCTGGGTTGTGACTCACGGTACAGAAGCGTGTTGAGTGAACAGGGAATACTGGTTTCCTGCATCTCTTTCACACCGTTGACATTATTCCCAGCAGTTTATATACAAATTGGGGGCAGTTTACTAAACCTGGTGCACAGAGAATCTGTGAAGGTAGAAGCTGATTTATTACTATTCACAGCTGCACCAGATTCTGTGTGCACCAGTTTTGGGCTTATTCACATCTAAGTGGTTGCGGTTGATGCGGTTTTCCAGGAGGTTTGCATTTTGCGCTGTTGAACATGCATTTTTTATGTGTTTTTGATGTGTTTCTTCATGCGTTCTTTTTTTATATATCTCTTTAACAAACAGTGTATAGCTGGTTGTTAAGGAGCGGGCCCGGATGCTGATGCCTGCATCCTTAACAACGCATAACTCATCAGCTGTCAGCTGAATGTGCAAATAAAACATTGCCAGCAATAAAGAATCTGAAAAAAAAAACTGTGTGGAGTCCCCCCCCCCCCAAATCCATTCCAGGCCCTTCAGGTTTGGTATGGATTTTGAGGGGAACGCCATGCAAAATTTGAAAAAAAAAAAGGCATTGGGTCCCCCCCAAAATCCATACCAGACCCTTATATGAGCATGCAGCCTGGCAGGTCAGGAAAGGGCGGGGACGAGCGAGTGGCCCCCCTCCTGAACCATACCAGGCCACATGCCCTCAACATGAGGGGATGCTTTGGGGCAAGGGGGGTTCTGCTCCCTCCTCAAAGCACCTTGGTTCCTCTTGCCCACAACCATGTGCGGTGGTTGTGGGGGTCTGCGGGTGGGGGCTTAGCAAAATCTGGAAGCCCCGTCTGACAAGGAGCCCCTAGATTCCGACCCCCCCATGTGAATAAGTATGGGATACATAAAAGTGTACAAAAAGTCTAAAAGTGAATAAAGACAATACAAGAGTTTTTGAGTCCTTTATTGAAAAATAAAAAAACAATCTCCCCCGATGTAGATGCATTGTCATCAGGCTGCACTGCTGGACCCAAAATAAGAAAAAGAAAAGCTCCGCTCTCGACAAATGCTCTCGCCGACTGCCTGCTCCGCTGTGTGACATTTCTTAAATAGCTAAGGGGCGGGATCACCCCCCTATGACGTTGGAGGCCCAGCATGCACCAGTCAATGACATCATAGGAGGTGATGCCACCAGGTGATGTTGCTGGATGGCCCCGACCCTTAGCTATTTAAGAAATGTCACAGGGTGTGCACCCTCTTTCACACAACTGCACATGCGCAGTATTCCCCCTTCACCTTCACAGCAATGATCATCACTCATCACTTCTCTCAATGCAGGGGTGCTCATCACTCCTGTGGAGAGCACAATGTGCATGGGTGGTTGTGTAAAGAAGGGAGAGCACTCATTCCTGTGATGCTGGGGGTGCTCATCACTGCTGTGATAGGGGAAGTGAGAGCACAGTGCACATGTCCGGTTGTGTATATGAGTTAGAGTGCTCATTCCCATGATGCTGGTTTAACATATATGACACGCGCTCAGGGTTCCCATGATGCTGGGGGTGCTGATCATGGAGAGCATTCATTCTTATGATGCTGGGGCACGCTCAATGAACCTCATGTTCCAGGTACTCAGGTAGCCAGGATGGCTCAGAATAGTCGTTTTTTGGTGAGGCTTCTGGAAGGCAGCCTACAGGTATACCATCTAAATATAGCTCATGTAGCACCCTCTAGTGTGCTATATGTAAATAGGTTTGTTAGTGTAGGAATATTGGTGTGGCTGAGAGCCAGGCCTTGGTTGAATCTGGGTCAGGGTTGAGTGACTCTAGGAGGCTGGATGACTCAGCCGACCGCTTTTCTGCTGCTTCCCCCTGCTTTCTGGAACCTTGGAGAAGCTTCCAGATGCAGTGGGTGGAAGCTAGGAGGGGCTGTTTGGAATATTTATGAGGGCCCCAGCCAACCCCTAGCAGAAAGGGGCTGGAAGGGGGTAGGCCACCTCATAAATAGCCATGAGTCATGCCAGCAGGGGCAGTTGGGTAGAAGATGGAGATGGAGTGCTGAGGAGGCTGTTGGTGGCCCTTGAGGGCACCCCCTAGTCTGGGGGGTGACTTCTGGCCTGTGGCTCGGGTGCTTGAGGGACCCTCTACAACACACAAAGGAATCCTTTCCTGGAGGCACGGAAGCAAGTGAGAGGACAGCAGGAGCAGGTCACGGTCAGGGCATCCAGGAGATCTCCTGAGAAGTCAGCTGGGTGGGCTGGTGAGTGTTTAGTCTGGGAGGACGGTGGTGATGTTAGCCAGGAGAACTAGTGAAAGGGGCAGCTGCAGCCAGGTGGGCTGGCAGTGCCTGAAGAGGTGGTGCTGGGATCAGTGACCATGGGAGGAAGTGCTGGAAATGTTTTAGCTGTGTCACCTTATCTCCAAGTATAGGGGTTGTGAGTCTTTGCCTGTAATAAGCCATGACCAGTGTAGTCAAAATGACCCCCATGAATTAACTGTTATGCACCTAAACTCCAACCCACTTTAATATCCATTTATAATAATTGAGTCCACACCTTGTTTTGGAGTATAAATGGCCATAACAGCTTTTATTAGACAAACCAACCAGATAACTCCACTATCAAATCAACATAAAACCCATACCATAACATTTTACCCCAGTCCGTTGGTCTCTGACGGCGACTCACCTTGTTTACCAAATATGTATACCAAAAATATATATACCACCACGCACTGCGGGTACCATTTTGAAAACCGTTAGGCCTCCCGCTGTAGCCGCTCGGAGACACCCCCTTTCCCGCAGTGCCACCATCTCCTTATTCCATCCACCATGATGGAATACACCGGAGGGGCTGATCTTGCCGATGAGCCCCCCACCCCTTTTGGATTACCAACTTCTTACTGCCACCGTCAGAGACCAACAAGCAACTCCGCCACCCTCTGTAAACACCCCTTATTTGCTGTTATGACGACCGTCTTCCACCTGGAATACAAAAAGAAAAATCACAACAAACACCCAACATAAATTGTATACACTTCTGATTTTATATATATCTATATATAGGGAGGGAGGGTGGGAAAACTGCCTCCTCCTGTGTCTTCTTTCTCTCCACTGCCCCTTCCTGGCTCCACCTCTCCCCTTAAGTAATGCCACTCCCCCTTTTACAAGTTCCTATCTTCCACCACCCTTCCTAGACACTCCCATTCCCTATTTCTAATTAACCCCTCTTGTGTCTCCTTCTCCACACTGTCATGCCCGGCCCTCCTTTATCATTCCTTCCTCATTTTCACTCCGGGCCTCCCTTGACCAGTGTAGTCAAAATGACCCCCATGAATTAACTGTTATGCACCTAAACTCCAACCCACTTTAATATCCATTTATAATAATTGAGTCCACACCTTGTTTTGGAGTATAAATGGCCATAACAGCTTTTATTAGACAAACCAACCAGATAACTCCACTATCAAATCAACATAAAACCCATACCATAACATTTTACCCCAGTCCGTTGGTCTCTGACGGCGACTCACCTTGTTTACCAAATATGTATACCAAAAATATATATACCACCACGCACTGCGGGTACCATTTTGAAAACCGTTAGGCCTCCCGCTGTAGCCGCTCGGAGACACCCCCTTTCCCGCAGTGCCACCATCTCCTTATTCCATCCACCATGATGGAATACACCGGAGGGGCTGATCTTGCCGATGAGCCCCCCACCCCTTTTGGATTACCAACTTCTTACTGCCACCGTCAGAGACCAACAAGCAACTCCGCCACAGCCTGAAAGAGTGACCAACTTACTCTTGAAGGCACCTCCACACCCACAGGGCCCTTTGAATCCCTTCCTGCAAGCCCAGACTAGAGGTCAATCCCCCATCTGAAAGATGAACTCCATCCTTTATCCAATAGAGCCCAACATTGGTCTCTAATTCTAGATGCCCAATGACTAAACCTCCATTATTAACCACAACCTCCCCACCATTTTGTTTATGCATATGCGTGTTTTCTGAATGCTAGTCACTAATCTAGCCCGTCTCCAAACTGTCCGGGCAAATATGTCCGACCATAGCCGCAGAGTACCCGGAAAATCAGCCTTTAACTGCAGAAAATCAGCCTTGATGTCTGTGATCAGCTCCCTGACCGGACGTACCCCCCAAACCACTAACCCCTGCATGGATTACCAAAACATCGGGAGGTCTGTCCAAATTTCATATCATACCACTTCCCGAACTACTCTCTCCCACCTCATACCAGGCGTACCCAACCACCGCAAATAAGCTTCTTTCCGCGAAATGCCCAATCCCAGCACACATAGAAATGACCGAGGATCCAAATGAGGCGTGTGGAACCTCCATCTGAAAATGAGGCGTGTGGAACCTCCATCTGAAATGAGACGACAAAACATCCAAGGTAGCAATACTCCAGCATATCCCCACATACTGACAACCTCATTTAAAACACCCCGTAAATCCGGTTTACCTCCCCCTGTTCTCTTTCTTTAAAATTGTATTTTATTTATTTATTTATTTATTTTTTTTTTTTAAATGCGGAATCTCCTTGATTCCCACCTCCCGTTCCTCCACACCGCCGCCTCATCCTACCCACACCTGGCAGCTTCAGTAGCCGCCCCTATGCGGAAGGAGTGTGAAGCGTATTGTTCCCCCTCCAAGCCTGCCCTGAAAAGGCATTTGCTGAACACCGACATAAATTGGAATTTTTGATAAATAGGACCCATCTTTATGCCTTAGTCATAAAATGCCAGCGAAGATACCGCAGTAAAACAGTAAGACCTCATAGCTTGAGATACATACTGAACACAACATCCCACATATGGCCCTCAGACTGGCAAACGTGACAGGCCGTCTCATAACCAATTTCATGTGACCCCTCCGGAAAACCCCCCCCCCTTTTTTTTTTTTTTTTTTAAGCCTGTTTCACCCAAACTCTTTTGTTGCGTCCTCCTCCCCCATCAGTTGTAAAATCATGACAGGCCTGCCATCTTCCGCTCAATGGCAGAGACCAATCCCCCACGTTCCATGTTCCTAGACACAAAATACAAAACCCACAACCTTACCTCCGCCCTGTCCTTACCAATCCTGGCCTCCTGTACCATTAACAACCACTCCTTCCATACCTTAGTATAATGCGCCCGCGTGGCTACACTCACTGACTGCCGAATCCATCCCGCGGCGACTCCAATGCCAGCTCCCACATCCAATCTGTGTAAGGGACTCCCTCCTGCTCTGCGCCCGGGTCAACTCTCTGAATCTGTCCCACTGAAAGCGAGACCGTGCATCAGCCAGTGTATTATACACTCCAGGTATGTGACCAGCATACAAGAAAATGTGCAATCCCAAGCACCTCAACACCAACCTACGCAATAGCCTTAGTACAGGTGGTGATGACGCCGACATGCGGTTGATCACCTGGACCACTCCCCTGTTGGCACAATTCAGTCCCGATTTCATATTCCTACAAGCCTCACCCCCAAAGTTCCAACGCCGGTACTACTGGAAAGAGTTCCAGTAACACCAGGTTACGCGAACCCTGCCTCCACCCATACTTGCGGCCAAGGACCCGCACTCCACTGCCCCTTGAAAAAAACGCCCCCATAACCCTTAGCCCCTACCGCGTCTGTAGTTAAATCCATGTCACCGGGCCCGACATCCACAACGATCTGCCGTTGTACGACTCCAGAAACTCATACCATACCTTCAAGTCCTCCCGGTGTTCCCTATTAAGCCCGACCAAATATGTAGGTGCCTTGACCCCTACCGTTGCTGCCGACAGCCGTCGACAGAACACCCTCCCCATTGGGATTATCCTACAAGCGAAAGTCAACTTACCTAGTAACCACTGCAAAGCCCTCAACTGGACTTACCACAGTCTGTGGATCCCTCAAATTACTTTGTATAAGTTCTCCAACTTACCTCTGGGCAGGCGACATTCCACTGTTTCCACATCTACCACTATCCCCCCAACAAACTGAGTTCCGTCGTCGGGGCTTCTGTTTATCCTCTGCTAAAGGCACTCCAAAAACCTGCCCGCGAAGTGCTGCAACGTGGCTAGCAGAATCGCACACACGTCGGAGGCAGTAATGTATGACCGAATCTAGGCCCGACACATCCCTAACCACCCACTCCCGAAATGAGCTAAATGCTTCAAACATGGCACCATAAATGAAGCAACCCATAGGTAAGCATTTGTCTACATAAAACTGTTCTTGCCAATAACAACCCAACGGCCGGAAACTATCCGGATGCCCCGGAAGCAAGCGGAAGGCGGATTCTATGTCCGACTTGCCATCAATGGCTCTTTTGCTATACTTCCTCACCCATCATACTGCCACGTTGAATGACGTGTAAGACCCAGTGCATGCTTCCGGATCGATAAAATCATTCACCAAACTCCCTTAGGAAATGACCAATGATGAATAAGTCGGAACTTGTTCGGTTCCTTCTTAGGCCCCACCCCCCAAGGTGAAACAACTAAATCCTGTATAGGTATTATCCACAAACGGCCCCCCATCCGACCCAAAGCCACTTCCTTCGCCAATTTTTTCCCCCCCACTAACCTTCTAATTTCTTGTCAGTGGTGGAACCACTGCCCATGAACATGGTATACGAAAACCTTCCCCAAACCCCGTGACCAATAGCCTCATCGCTACCTAGTCCGGATACCTACTTAGAAAAGGCTTCTTCCTTTTCACCTTTCCAGCGTCGTCCCTTTCATGTGCAGGCTCGCTGTGACGCCTCCCTTTTTTTTTTTTTTTTTTTTTGAAGCACTCGTGCTTAAACTTACAGGACCCCCCAAATTTACAATTTGTAAATGTCCGCGGAATCAGCCTGTACCTCTTTTTTCTTCATCCCCCCTTCTTGGAATTATCCGGTTTTACCCTATCACCGGTTAAATTTTTCCAGCGGCAATAGGGAAAAATATCTCCACATATTCACCCTTGACAATATTATCCCGAACCTCCTGCTTTAAGTGTGTTCCCAGTGGACCCTCAAAGCACCCATATACCTCGCCCTTCGCCGCATCCGCAATACTCACCACCTCCACTCTGGCCGTTGTTGCCGCCCCCTCTGTAGCCCCCCTTTTTTCCTTGACCCGCTCCTTCTGCTGCCGCCCCCGAGGGGTCCGGCACCCTCTGCACCCTTACCCTAGTCGCCATAGCACCTCTTTCCCCCCCGGTTACCGTTCCCTTCCAAGGGCCACCTGCGGCAGCTGTTCCTGTCCCAGTTCAAATCTACCCACCAAATTCTGCAATCCTTTCGATAAATCCTTCAATTGCGCCCCTGATCCAGAACTGGCCGGCCTTGGAGCCGCCAATTGCTGATCAGGCGCCCCCCCCCCCCCTTTATCCCCACTGTACCCGCTGTTACGACCCCTAATAAGTCATGTAATGCCTTAATCACAGATAAATCATTGCTGGACTCACCGGGCTGTCTGGGAGCACGCCCCCACCGCCTCCGATTGGTCTCTCCTGCTGGCACTTGTTGTTCTTCGCTGTCGGACACCTCACCTTCCGAGCAATCGTCCTGCTCCCTGACAGTTGGCGTTGTCAGCCCCCCGGGTGAAGAGGCCCCGGAAGCCGTGAAGATCTGATCATATAAGGGCCGACTCTCTCCTGCCGCTATACTTCTTCCTGAACCGCCACTGGGAGTCGCCCTGGCTGCACCGATCGGCCTGCTTGTGACCACCACCGCCATCCTTCTGTCCATGTGCCAGTCTGTTGGCTAAGCCCCGCCCACCCACAGCCTTGCTGACCACTCTAATCCCCCTCCGGTAGCCACTGTGTCCTCACTACTCCCCCCCTTAGCCCCCCTGCCTGTTCTGCCACCCCCCATGTGTTAAACCCTCACTCTGAGGCCTGTGAAACTCTGGCGGTGAAGCGGCGCCATAACGGCCCGTGGCCCCGCCCCCCGGAGTAGGCCTGCGGCGTGCAGACCGCCCGGGCCCTGAGTTATCCTGTCGCTGTGTCCGCTTCACTGGGGGCGCTGATCGGTCCCCCCGAGGGCTCCCTGTCTGCCGAGCAGGCCGCGATGGCGGCCCTGGTGAAAAACACGCCGGAGGCCGCGACCTCCGCACGTGATGGGTCTCTTCCACTGTCCACGATCCCTCCTCATCCAATATCAGTGCCCCGACTTGCCTCTTCAGCCAGTCCACTCCTCTCGTCGCCGTCGCAGCCCTCAGCCTCGCCAGGATGGTGTCCTGTCCTCCATGCTGATGCTGGAGGAGCAGTGAATAAAACTGCCTCCTCCTGTGTCTTCTTTCTCTCCACTGCCCCTTCCTGGCTCCACCTCTCCCCTTAAGTAATGCCACTCCCCCTTTTACAAGTTCCTATCTTCCACCACCCTTCCTAGACACTCCCATTCCCTATTTCTAATTAACCCCTCTTGTGTCTCCTTCTCCACACTGTCATGCCCGGCCCTCCTTTATCATTCCTTCCTCATTTTCACTCCGGGCCTCCCTTTACTACAAATCTTTAAAAGTGACATAGCTAGGTTTCTGCAAGCAAGAGTGTGCTGGAGGAAGAAGAGGGAGTATATATAGGATTGTATATAGGAAAAGTTGTCCCTGAAGTTGTTTGAAGTCAAGAGGGCATCCTATAACCTCTAATCCCTATCCAAGTTATAACCCTAAATAAAACAAAAAACAAAGTACTGGACTGTTCTCTGACCGGGTGCCTGTGGAGATTCAATGTGTCTGGCTGTGCAGGGTGAGAGATCCCATTCTACTTGCGGCTTTAGTCTAAGCTACAAAATATATATTGGAGCCCCCTGATTGCACAGCAAATTTTATTAGAAAGGCGGACTTAGTCTTCATGCATGTAAAAGGGACAAAGGGGTTAAATAGAATCCAGGACAAAAAATATTGAAAGGGAATGTTGGAATATTTCCGACCGCTCAGGTCACAGTAACTTGTGCCTCAGGCAGAAGCTTTTTCCGGTTCTAACACTTTGGCAAATATCCCTGCAAGCGGGACCAATGCTTCATTCTGCTATGGATAAATAAATAAAAGCATGCTCCTGTCTAACAAAAAAAAGGCATCTCATACTTGGCATGTTTGCTGATTCTGGCAATAAAAAATGTCAGATTCAATGATGACTTTGGGCAAGGCCAATGATCTGATCCGTGTGTCTCAGTAGAAAGGCATTTTTTCCAGGTCAGAGACTCGTTATATAGCTGAAGCTCATCTGAACATTCAGTTTAAATCAGCTGAAAATATTCCAGGAGCATCCAAATAAAAAGGTGTGCAAACAATTCGCATGGGCGATATGGGGTGGTAACAAGCACCAGCTGCCCACCTAAAAGCTAAACAACAGCCAGAGGAGACAGTTCCCATGCCGTGGTTTCATCACATATGGCGACCCATCACTTTTGGCTACCTGCTGGAGTGCGCATGCGCGACACCACCATATGCGTTCCAACACTTTTACGACAAAACAGCACACTAAAACCATCAGATAGTGTGACGGAAGTGTGATGGAATGCGTTCCACCTGTATTGTATTGTTGCATTGCGGGAGCGTGCCCAGCCTCAACCAATCATAGAACCTATGCTACAAAAGTCAACCAATTATACAGCAGCTCTAGTAAACAGCCCATCCCACTCCATGCTGCTGCAAACGTTAACCAATGATACTCAGTTTGTGCTGTTTCAGTGTGTTGGACTTGCTGCTCAGTTAGTTCACAGTGTTGGACGTGCAGCGAGACAGCGATCAGATGTTTATTTGTAATAGATTGTGTGTGTTTATAACGTGCTATGTAATCACATTATATGTGCATGCAGCATTAAATAGCACCCCCCCTCAACCTGAACGTATAAATTAGCATTCATTGCATGTGTTCTGTAGATGATATATGACTTTGTTGTTACTAACGATGATTTGACATCATTTAATTCAGCTGTAGCTGTGCGCGCTCCCGTCACTTTTACACATGCCCAGTCTGTACTGTGCAAGATTGTCGTTAGGCAAGAAATAGTCTTGGAACGCATAGCGCAGTGTTTGTATTGTCTATAACGTCACTTCCGTGACATTATCTGACGGTTTCACTGCTTTGTATTGTCGCAAACTTTTGGAACGCATATCGGCAAGTTGCGCATGCGCAGTGCGAAATTTCTCAGTGGAATGTCACTTCCATAGCCAAATGTGATGAGTCGCCGCATGTGACAAAACACCGTCACTGCGGCAAATTTACCTTGACTTGTCAAACTCACCCATTAACAACAATGGGGTGCACCACAACCCCAAGCCAAATGCTTAGCTCCTGGTTGCGGTGCATCAAAAAAAGGCATTGAGGGAGGCGGCAGGATCACCTCCTGAACACCTGACCGCAACTGCATAGCCACGTTCTGAAAACCAATCCACCGTGGATCACATTTCAAAGTTTCATCTAGTGTGAATCTATCCCATGGGTGTCCAACCTACAGCCCTCCAGCTGTTGTAAAACTACAAGTCCCATCATGCCTTTGCATTTGGGAACCATGCTTGCAACTGTTATGCCCTGTACACACGAACGGACATTGATCGGACATTCCGACAACAAAATCCATGGATTTTTTTCGATGGATGTTTTCTCAAACTTGTTTTGCATACACATGGTCGCACAAAGTTGTCGGAAAATCTGATCGTTCTGAACGCGGAGACGTAAAACACGTACGTCGGGATTATAAACGGGCAGTAGCCAATAGCTTTCGTCTCTTAATTTATTCTGAGCATGCGTGGCACTTTGTGCGTCGGAATTGTCCACACATGGTCGGAATTTACGCAAACGGATTTTGTTGCCAGAAAATTTTATAGCCTGCTCTCAAACTTTGTGTGTTGGAAATTCCGATGGAAAAAGTCAGATGGAGCCCACACACGGTCAGAATTTCCGAAAACAAGTTCCCATCGCACATATTTCGTCGGAAAGTCTGACCGTGTGTACAGGGCATTAGCCTTGTATTGTCTCAAGGGACTAGCCTTGCAATGCCTCAATGGACTTTTAGTTCCACAACAGCTGGAGGGCTGCAGGTTGGACACCCATGATCTAGCCTAATCGTTTGTCTGCTTTAGAAAGCATGGCAGGGGACCCGATGCGCGTGGCCACCCACGATCGCAGGCATGAGACCCAGAACGGGGATGTGTGTGTGTTAACACACAAATCCCTGTTCTGACAGGGGAGGAGAAACAGATCGTCTGTTCCTACTAAGTAGGAACAACGATCTGGCTCCTCCTCTGGTCAGTCACATCCCCTCACAGTTAGAAACACACCTAGGGAACACATTTAACCCCTTAATCACCCTCTAGTGTTAACCCCTTCCCTGCCAGTGACATTTATACAGTAATCAGTGCATTTTAATAGCATTGATCGCTGTATAAATGTCAATGGTCCCAAAAAAGTGTCAAAAGTGTCCGATCTGTCCGCCATAATGTCGCAGTCCTGCTAAAAATCACAGATCGCCGCCATTACTAGTAAAAAAAATAATAATAATATAAACTCAATAAAAATGCCATAAATCTATGCCCTATTTTGTAAGCGCTATAACTTTTGCGCAAACCAATCAATATACGCTTATTGTGATTTTTTTTACCAAAAATATTTAGAAGAATACATATTGGCCTCAACTGATGAAAAAATTTGTTTTTTAAAAATATTTTTGGGGATATTTATTATAGCAAAACGTTAAATATATTGTTTTATTTTTCAAAATTGTCGCTCTTTTTTTGTTTATAGCGCAAAAAATAAAAACCACAGAGGTGATCAAATAGCACCAAAAGAAAGCTCTATTTGTGAGAAAAAAAGGACGTCAATTTTGTTTGGGTACAGCGTCGCACGACCGCGCAAATGTATGTTAAATCAACACAGTGCTGTATCGCAAAAAATGCTCTGGTCAATAAGGGGATAAAACCTTCCGGGGCTGAAGTGGTTATTATGTGCATAAAAAAGTCTCTGGCAGTGAAAGGGCTAAAAATAATAATAGTAAAATAATAAATAAATCATTAAAACATTTAAAATAATAATAAATAGCAATAACTATATAACAATAATAATGAAATATAACAAAAAATAAATTGTTGTTATTATTATTAATAATACAAATAAGTATAATAAAACCAAGATAATGTCAAATGGTTTCCAACACAATAAATAATAATAATAATAATAATAATAATAATAATAATAATAATAAATATAATAAAACCAAAGATAACACCAAATAGATTCCAAACACCATGCACAGGCATAAAGTTAATGAACAGCGGGGATGGCTGAAACTGATTCAGCATACTTGCCTATGTACCTTTGTTTGTTTGCAGAAAATAAAATTAAACCATTGTGTGGATTTACCTTTTGGTTGTGCCGCATCCTGTCCTTGGTTAATACTATATATATATATATATATATATATATATATATATATATATATATATATATATATATATATATATATATATATATATATATATATATATATATATATATATATATATATACACATACACACACACACACGGTACAGATAGATATACATATAGATAAAGACATATATGTACAGTGTATGTATGTGTATATATATATATATATATATATATATATATATATATATATATATATA
The DNA here is from genome assembly GCF_042186555.1 of Aquarana catesbeiana. Classification (NCBI taxonomy): domain Eukaryota; kingdom Metazoa; phylum Chordata; class Amphibia; order Anura; family Ranidae; genus Aquarana; species Aquarana catesbeiana. The sequence continues at coordinate 63,071,661 of NC_133331.1, read as the reverse complement.
TATATATATATATATATAAATATCATTCATTAAAATGATTAACCCATGAATCATTATAATTTCCCTTTAAAATCCAGAGAAAAGATGGCAGCTTGGAAAAAGCTAGACGAGAAGCAGCAGAGTCCTGTGGTTTGCTGATATGCACATCAATGCACTTTCCTGGCTTCAGGTGCTTCTTCTATTAATAGGCAGTTTCAGGGGGTCCACTAAATAAATAAGGACATTAGTCATTGCGTAGACAAGTCCAATGATTTGTTGCTCTGAGGCTTTGGAGGCCAAAGTGCTAAAGAGTTCGACATTAAGGGCATCTGCTGGGAATCTGTCTGAGGCTGTCAAAGCCCAAACTCATTAAGCTATAATGGAGGTTCTGGATGGTGAGCTTCCACCACCCCCTAGGTTAAAAATAATTATCTTACTATCACCCCATCTCGTACCAGAAGAGGGGGGTCTGTTGTAAAAAATGTGTACACAACATCTGCCTTGTCTTGCCATGATTGCTGTGAGCTTCGGGGTAATTGTGTTCAAAAAAATTACTGATTGCTGTAATGGCCCGGTACGTGTTGGGACTTACAAGTCATGGGCTGATGGATTGGGTAGTTAAGCAGATTGACAACCATCATGTTGTCTATTAATAGCAATTTTTTAACAGACTCCTTGCAGCAATAGAAAACAACTTAGAGAGCCGGATGGTGAGGGCCGCAGAGATGTTTAAATGAGGCTGTTGGAAAATGAGTTGTTACCAAAATTCTTGCAACCTTGCTTGACCTTTCATGACAATTGAGTGGAGCTGAAGTTTGGTGTTGCTTTTTATTATCCATCTTCTTCTGTTTGAATGGTAACTTCTTTCCCATAGAAACCACAGCAACTATTTAAACTTCAAAAGAAACAAAAGTAGTGAAAGTTTATACTTTTGTGAATATTTTGGTCAACAGTGTTCTTCTAAAATCATTTACTTAGTAGTTCCCTAAAGTGCAAGTCCCTAAGCCTGGGGAAACCCACTGCTTACAGTTCACTTCCTGCTGGTGACTTTACAAAAAGAGAAAAAATGTATAAAAATAGGTCACTACTTCTTTTATGTGAGTCATTTGGGTAGTTTAATGATGTTCAGAGGTTAAGAAACATTCAAGAAACATTAACCACTGTATGTGTAAAGCTGGAGTCTTCTACTTGGCAATTAAGCATACTCCCAGCATCTTCTTGCCTTAGGTGTGCGCAGCCTATTACATTAGGTTGTGTACTCACGTTTGACATGATTTGGCAAGTTTTCGACAATGCTGCAATGAGTAGTTTGAGGTGGCTTGAGTGGCACACATGCTTCAAGAGCTAAAGAATATCACTGGAAGATGACAAGAGATCGGAAAGACCTTCAACGAGCTCAACCCCTGAAAAAGTTGGCAAGTTGTGCATGATGATTGTTGGAGAACAATCACGCACCAGCAGGAAGTCAAACTTGCTGACAGGCTCCCGCTGTGTGGAATCACAGTGGGAGCCGGGCGGGGGAGCACACATGCACGTGCCCTAAACCTGAAAGTAAACCGCGACATACAGGTACATTGCTTTGCCTACATTGTACATTGTGGGCAGGCGGTCACTAAGTAGATAGTATCCAATTTTTTTGTAAAACATAAAAGATGATGCTATGCCAGGTAAATAGATACCAAACATGTCACACACCCATGGAAAGGCATCAAACTACGATGCATTAAATTGTCCATAAGCAATGATTTAAAAGCCTTTACAGGTTACCAGTTTAGATTTACACAGGGCAGCTGGATCTAGAATTATTGCTCTTGCTCTGACGTCCATAGTGGTATCTCACATATGTGGTGTGACAGCTGTTTATATATGCATGCAGCACCACCTTTTTGTGAGCGGACGCGGGACAGGGGTGCTTTAAAACATTTATTTTATTTATTTATTTATTTATTTATTTTTTACATTGGCTGGCTCTTTCATTTATTTTTTTATCAACTTTATTGCTATCACAAGGGATGTACAACATCCCTTTGTGATAGCATGGAAATTGACAATTACCCTTTACTGAGAAATCTGGGGTGTATTAGGCCCCAGATCTCTCCTCTGCCCTTAAAAGCTTCAGATCAAACCAAGGATCCAATGCTTTTACAGGCCGGTATACATTAAACAAAAGTCGGAAGTGTCAAAATACTTGTTGCTTCCAGTTTTTTAGACCATAGAGTTGATTGGGGACGTTCTGGTGGGAAGCGAGAGCCCAGGAAGGCAGTGGGAGGGGGCCTTCTGCCACCTGTAAATGCGGTCCAGCAGCTAATTAGCTGCTAGGATCACTTTTACATAAAAGTCCAATGCCAGCTTAAAAAAGAAATACCAGGATGATGCCTTTAGCTGCCGGCATCATTCCAGTATAACCCCTTCAACCTTGCGAAGTATGGGTACGTTGCAGAGGCTGAGTTACTTTACTTGTTAAAGTTAGTTATTACTTTAAAGTCCATAGTTTGGGCAAATTTTTAACATAGAAGCAGTCCATTTTTAATCTACCATCTTTGTCCTCTGGAAAATATTTGTTAAAAGGGAAACTATAATGGTTTTATTATATGCAGAGCCAAAACTTTTTGTAGAGCATGGAAAGATGAGTGCAATATGACATCAAGTCTGGTACATTTAGTACGGAGTATTGACCTGTGCTGAAAATGGAACAACAGATGGTCCTTCACCACTAATAATAGTGTCACTATAATTAGCGATGGAGTACATTTGCAGCTCTGAAACTCTGAAGCTGTTTTTCTTCATTATTGAATTGAATAATAGAAGCTCATGATGAGCAGTCCGGTGTGCTGATGACATGCTTTCTTGAAGTTTGTGTCTAACTGGGGAGATTCATCCTATTTGTCCCCTGGTGACCATTATTACTGAGACAGGAAGTGAGGTCAAATCCAATGTTAGTCCTTATGCACACATGGCTTTTGTCTAGCTCCTCTGAACACCTTTGCTCCTGGCAGGAGAAAAGCAGCTAAAAAAATGCACCTAAAGCCGCATTTTACAAATGTATTTAGACACGTTAAGCATAACTTTAATTCATTTAATTGGCCATAATAATAGTTTATTCTTGACATTGAAATCAATGAATGCTCAAGTGCTAAACCTGTCTAGTGTTTTGGTGCATTTAGGCATGCTTACAGGCGTTTAGGTGCATCAAGTGTTTTTTTGCGCTCAAACGCTCTTCCTCTAAACACTCAAGCTACTACATTTTTTTTTTTCAACCTCAAAAGATTACTCTCCTGTCTGTAAATGCCTATGTGTGCATGGCCACATAGGCAAACAACGAGGGGAGTTTAGAGGCAGGAAAAACATTCAAATGAAGTGTGCATGAGGTCTTAGAATTGTCACCAGAACAAGAAGTGAGGGTATATATTCCAATGGATCAACTGGTCTGGCGACAACTGTCAACAAAGGGAATTTCTCTCACCTTGTAGAGGTTATCTCTCATTTCCTGTTGTATCTGCAGGACAGGAATTGAAGAGAAATCTCCCCAATGGGGAGCAGACAGCAAAATGTGACTTACAAAGGTTTTTAACACTTCCAAACTCTATCCAAAACTAAAAAAAAGTTTTCTAGCATACATTTTAAAGTGGAAGTCTAAGCTTAAACCTGCTTCCACCCCCATTCTAAGCCCTATACTAACTAGCCTGTAAGGAAATATGCTTATACTTACCTAATCTGAGGGTGCTCTGATCTGGTCACGTGATGTCCCTAGCTGCTGCTTCAGTGTAGAGCAGAGATTGGTGACAACGCCTGCAATGCCTGGGCGATAACATCACCCATAAACTTACTAAGGGGCAGCTGTGCCTGCTGTCCCTTCTCTACCCTAAAGCCAACGCTGGGAGCCAGTCATGTGACTAAAGGTGCATCCTTAGATTAGGTAAGTATACCTGTTTTTCCTTTACAGGGTAGTAAGTATATGGCTTAGAATGGGGTGGGAGCAGGTTTAAGCTTAGTTAGGTTTTAATTGGACATCTACTTTCATTTCTGTACTATCTGTTTTTCTTTTTTTTCTTTTTTTTTATTGTTTGAGATATACAGTATATATATATATATATATATATATATATAGACATGCCCCCTTAGAGGTTGCTGAATGTAGTGGTCCACCTGTAACCCTGCCCAGTCAGACATCCATCTCTCAGTCACTCAGAGACATAGAACAGTCCATAGCTTTGTTTTTGTTTTGTTTTTTATTGAGGGGATTCAACTTGGATGGGAAATTGGGAATTATGGGATGGCCAAAAATATTCAGTGCAAACTTGCTCAGGAATTCTATATACTCTCCAGTAGCGATGACCCGAACACCCCCCCGGTTTGGTTCGCAGCAGAACATGCAAACAGGCAAAAAATTTGTGCGAACACCGTTAAAGCCTATGGGACACGATCGTGAAAAAACACAAAGTGCTAATTTTAAAAGCTTATATGCAAGTTATTGCCATAAAAAGTGTATGGGGCCCTGGGTCCTGCTCCAGGGGACATGTATCAATGCAAAAAAAAGTTTTTAAAACAGCTGTTTTTTCAGGAGCAGTTATTTTAATAATGCTTAAAGTGAAACAATAAAAATTAAATATACCTTTAAATATCATGCCTGGGGGGTCTCCTTAGTCTGCCTGTAAAGTAGCACATCTTTACCATGTTCATAACAGTACCACAGCAAAATTACACTTCTTAAGGAAAAAATGTCATTTAAAATTGCTTGCAGCTGTAATGTATTACAGCCACGGCATGGGTTCCCCCCCCCAGTCCATAACAGGCCCGGTATGAATAGTATGAATATTAAGGGGAATCCCATGCCAAAATTGAAAAAAAAATGGCATGGGGTTTTTTGGTTCCCCCCAAAATCCATACCAGGCCCTCCAGGCCTTGTTAAAGGGGGCTTCCAGATTCCGATAAGCCCCCCACCTGCAGACTCTTACAACCACTGGGCAAGAGTTGTGGGGATGAGGCCCTTGTCCACATCAACATGAAGACAAGGTGTTTTGGGGGAGCCCATTTTCCTGTGGCCTGCCAGTTTGCGTGCTCGGATAGGGGTCTGATATGGATTTTAGGAGAGGCCCCCACACAATTTTTTTTATTCTGGCACGTGGTTCCCCTTAGAATCCATACCAAACCTGAAGGGCCTGGTACGGATTTTGGGGGGGACCCTCACGCCATTTTTTTTTTGGCACAGGGTTCCCCTTAATATCCATACCAGACCTGAAAGGCCTGGTAATGGACGGGGGGAACTCACGCCGTTTTTTTCAATGATTTTTATATATATTCCTGGGATCCGACAATACATTACAGCCGCGAGCAGTTTTAAATGACATTTTTTCCTTTAGAAATTTAATTTTGCTGCTCTCATTGCACTACGTATGGCCGCTATGTAACCAGCCTTACATAGTGTGGTGTGTGGACTTAGCCCCCTGAGCCATGATTGGCCAAAGGCACCCTGCCTTTGGTCAATCATAGCTCTCACAGCAGAGTGTGCAGTGATTTGCCAAAGCATGCAGGTGAGGTGCATGCTTTGGCCAATCAGCAGCCGTCAATGCACTGCGATCTCGCAGTGCATTATGGGGTGTTCCGTGAGCACTCAAATTTCCTGCAAACGCCCCATAATGTCCGGAATTCGGCAAACGGGTGAACACCTGATTGTCCTAGTCAAATTAGGAACATTAAATGGCGCAACCCATCGGCAGGTACCGGTCAACAGGTCTGCCGCCCTGCCTCCTAATTGCAGGGAGGAAGGTTAGTGTGAAAATAGCAAAAATTAATTCGCTATCATCACACAATTGGGTGGGATCAGGGCGCACTCTCTGCGCCCTGAGCCCACCCTATTTTGAAGGTGTTTCAAAAAGTCCCACCCCCTCAAACCGTCACCATAAGAATCCATGCTTCCAGCGTCCTGAAAGAAGCCAGGCGTATGGATGGGGGGGCAGTGCCCATGCGCCCACAGTGCACAGGCTGTCACTGCTAGCCAGTATGTTAAACACTTGGAGCCAGTTGGTGAACGTCCGTGAGATAAGTCTATAGCGACGCTTCTCTTCTTCCTCCTTTTTGCTCTCATCAGGTTTAACCTTGTCCGGGTTAAACTTCTCCAGCGGTAACAGCAAAAAGATCTCTACATAGTCCCCTTTCCAAATTTTCTCCCTCACCTCTGCTTTCAAGTGGGACCTCAAGGGGCCCTCGTAGCACACATAAACCTCGCAACGCGCAGCATCCGCCAGCGATACCCTGTCTGATGTGACTCCCCCGGGTCGACTAACGTAGCAGTACTGACCTGCGATGACCCTGAACACCCAGGGAGGACTGTGGCCGACCAGGCTGTCGCGACAGAGGGCTGTGTAGCCGCCTGCACCACTGACGGCAGCAAAGACGGTGACGCAGCAGGTGCCCGCACATCCCCCACCGCTGTCCACGCCGTGAACGGTGAAACTGCAGGAGTGGGGGAGGGGTGACACAGATCCCCTTCCTACAAGATTCCTGCAGCCAGAGACCAGAGCCATCAAGAGGTAGGGCAGTAAAGCCTCCCCAGAGCCCCCTGGCCACTGGACCCACCCAAAGTCTGCTAACCAGGGCCCTCCACCCGTCCCCGGCCACCATGACAGGTGCTGGGACAGGCCCGCCCCCCGCTTACACCACCGGAGAAACACCACCAGGGACCCCAGGTGCAGGCACAGAAACAGACAGCACACTCACAGCTACAGACAACGGTAAAGGAAAATGTAAGGACTTACCAGGCTGTCCAGGGGAAACCGACCAACCAGCCGCACCTCTGGATCCCTGAAGAGGGAGGGACGAGTAGCAGGTGCCTACCCCGACCCCGTAGCACAGCAGCCAGCTATGAATTCAGCCACTGAGGGCCATTAACCAGGGCAGCCGAGCGCAGCTGCCCCAGTATTCTGTCTAGGTTCTCCATAAAGCCAGCAGCGCGGGGGGGGAGAAAAGCTACCTGTGATGATGCCTCTCACCTGCAGACCCCTTACTGCTGGAAACTGCCCCCGCCCCTGAGGTAAATCCAGTCTCCAGGCCCAATCCCTACCCTTCCAATGAACCAATAGAACCCCCCCCCCACACACACACACACACACACACACACACACACACACACACACACACACACACTTTTCACTAACTTGTAAATTGACCAGTCAGCCTTCCCAGAAACCCCAGTCATGTGGACCCTGCACCTAGGTTCCCTTCTGCTCCGGGCCTGTTCTTTTTAACCTGTGTGTGCCACCTTCTGTGTCTGTACCAAGGCCAAACATTCCAGGGTATGTAAACTTTTCATCAGGGCCATTTTGGGTGACTTCTGTTATAATTATGATTTAAAAAGGATCCAAAAAATGATGTGATAATAAATGGCTTCATGTGATTGCGATCCTTAACCACTTCCCGCCCGCCCTATAGCGGATTGATGTCCGGGAAGTGGTTGTGTTATCCTGACTGGACGTCATATGACGTCCAGCAGGATAACATGCCGCAGCGCGCCCCCGGGGGCGCGCATCGCGGCGATCGGTGGAGCGGTGTGTCAGTCTGACACACCGCTACACTGATCTTGATAAAAAGCCTCCGGCGGAGGCTCTTTACCACGTGATCAGCCGTGTCCAATCACGGCTGATCACGCTGTCAATAGGAAGAGCCGTTGATCGGCTCTTCCTCACTCGCGTCTGACAGACGCGAGTAGAGGAGAGCCGATCGGCGGCTCTCCTGGCAAGGGGGGTCTGCGCTGATTGTTTATCAGCGCAGCCCCCCCTCAGATCACCACACTGGACTACCAGGGATGCCACTAGGGCCACCAGGGAAGGGGCAACGTGGATGGCCAGGTATGTACCCCATGGCCATCCACATGTGCCCAATCAGTGCCCACAAATGGGCACTGATTGGCACTATTATGTCCATAATATGCCCAGATCTGCCCAGCAATGCTCTATCAGTGCCACCTGTCATTGCCCATCTGTGCCACCTGTCATTGCCCATCAGTGCCACCTGTCAGTGCCCATCAGTGCCCATCTGTGCCCATCAGTGCCCACCTATCAGTGCCCATCAGTGCCACACATCAGTGCCACACATACGTACCCATCAGTACCACCCATATATACCAATCAATGCCACCTACGAGTGCCCATCAGTGCCGCCTATGTGTGCCCATCGGTGCCACCTATGAGTGCCCATCAGTGCCGCATACCAGTGCCACCTATCAGTGCCCATCAGTGCCACCTATCAGTGCCGCCTATCAGTGCCCATCATCAGTGCCCGTTAGTGCCACCTCATCAGTGCCACCTCATTGGTGCCACCTCATCGGTGCCCATCAGTGCCGCCGTATCAGTGCCCATCTGTGCCGCCGTATCAGTGCCCATTATTGAAGGAGAAAGCGTACTTATTTACAAAAAAATTTAACAGAAACAAAGAAAAACTTGTTTTTTTTCAAAATTTTCGGTCTTTTTTTATTTGTTGCGCAAAAAATAAAAACCGCAGAGGTGATCAAATACCACCAAAAGAAAGCTCTATTTGTGGGAACAAAATGATAAAAAATTTGTTTGGGTACAGTGTAGCATGACCGCGCAATTGTCATTCAAATTGCAACAGCGCTGAAAGGTGAAAATTGGGCTGGGCGGGAAGGTGTCTAAGTGCCTGGTATTGAAGTGGTTAAATAAAAGACAGTTTTTTGGCATGATCAGTCATGTTTTCAATATTAATGCCAACATTTCACAATTTCTGCCAGGGTATGCAAACTTTTGAGCACAAATATATATATATATATATATATATATACGTGTTATCTCACAAAAGTGAGTACACCCCTCACATTTTTGTAAATATTTTATTATACCTTTTCATGTGACAACACTGAAGAAATGACAACCTCTGGATATGACGCTGAGCACGTGCACTCAACTTCTTTGGTCGACCATGGCGAGGCCTGTTCTGAGTGGAGCCTGTCCTGTTAAACCGCTGTATGGTCTTTACCACCGTGCTGCAGCTCAGTTTCAGGGTCTTGGCAATCTTCTTATAGCCTAGGCCATCTTTATGTAGAGCAACAATTCTTTTTTTCAGATCCTCAGAGAGTTCTTTTCCATGAGGTGCAATGTTGAACTTCCAGTGACCAGTATGAGATAGTGAGAGCGATAACACCAAATTTAATACACCTGCGCCCCATTCACACCTGAGACCTTGTAACACTAACGAGTCACATGAAGTCAGGGAGGGAAAGTGGCTAATTGGGCCCAATTTGGACATTTTCATTTAGGGGTGTACTCACTTTTGTTGCCAGCGGTTTAGACATTATTGTCTGTGTGTTGAGTTATTTTGAGGGGACAGCAAATTTACACTGTTATACAAGCTGTACACTCACTACTTTACATTGTAGCAAAGTGTCATTTCTTCAGTGTTGTCACATGAAAAGATATAATTATTTACAAAAATGTGAGGGGTGTACTCACTTTTGTGAGATACTGTATATACTGATATGGACCAGGTAATGTGTTAGGAACGAAAGGATGCCACAACGCTTGATGAAAATGAGAATTATCAACCTACAGTGGGCTGAATTCAAAGACACCCCAAAAATCAAAGTGAAAAAATGATGCAGCAGGCTAGTCCATTTTGCTGAAATTTAATTGCAGCAACTCAAAATGGTACTCAGTAGTTTGTATAGCCCCACGTGCTTGTATGCATACCTGACAATGTCGGGGCATGCTCCTAATGAGACGACGGATCTGGACCAGAGCATTGCTGACCTCCTGAAAAGACTGAGGTACAACCTGATGGCGTTGGATGAACCGAATCATAATGTCCCAGAGGTGTTCTATTGGATTTAGGTCAGGCGAATGCCATCAATTCCTTCATCTTCCAGGAACTGGCTACATACTCAAGCCACATGAGGCCGGGCATTGTCGTTGCACCAGGAGGAACCCAGGACCCACTGCACCAACGTATCATCCCGATACCTAATAGCAGTCAGGGTGCTATTGTCTAGCCTATAGAGGTCTGTGCGTCCCTCCATGGATATGTCTCCCCAGACCATCACTGACCCACCACCAAACCAGTCATGCTAAAAACTGTTACAGGCAGCATAATGCTCTCAACGGCTTCCCCAGACCCTTTCACTTTTGCCCATGGGCTCAGGACGAACCTGCTCTCATCTGTGAAAAGCACAGGGCGCCAGTGGTGGACCTGCCAATTCTGGTTTACAATGGCAAATGCCAATAGAGCTTCACGGTGCCGGGCAGTGAGCACTGGGTCCACTAGAGGACATCGGGCCCTCAGGCCACCCTCATGAAGTCTGTTTCTCATTGTTTGGTAAGAGACATTCACACCAGTGGACTGCTGGAGGTCAGTGCTCCAGGGCTCTGGCAGTGCTCATCCTGTTCCATAGTTGCCAACATTGTAAAACATTTTATAGGGACACTTTTTTGGCTGTGGGTGGAGTCTTATTATAATTGGGGGCGGGGCATGCGTTTGTAGGTGCGGCATAGGGCAGAAGAAAAATGCGGAGCGCTGAGCGTGCCGTGGTATAAATGGGTGTGGTTTATGCAAATTCGTGGGTGTGGCTTAAATGGGCATAGCTCAAAGGGGGTGTGGTTAGCGTCTGAGATGAACAAGGGATGGAGAGAGAGGGATGGATGGAGGGAGAGGGAGGGAGGGACAGCAGCCCCAGATCCTACACAACATTAGAAATATGTGTATTCCAGAAAATTTAACAATCAGCAGATAAAGATTCTCCAAACACCTGGTGTTAGCACTTCAATCATCCCAGCACCATGGTTGTTATGGTGTCAGGATGATTGAAGTGCATTATTTCTATTATTACATTGTAATATAAAATGAAATCATTCAACTCAACATAATGCCGAATCAGTGGGATCCCTGAACGTGTCACCTGCCACCAGCCGTCCATCCTTGCATCAGGTGCCCACAGCAGAGTCCGTCCTTGCATTAGGTGTCCCAGCAGAGTCCATCCTTGCATCAGGTGCCCCCAGCAGAGTCTGTCCTTGCATCAGGTGTCCCAGCAGAGTCCGTCCTTGCATCAGGTGTCCCAGCAGAGTCCGTCCTTGCATCAGGTGCCCCCAGCAGAGTCCGTCCTTGCATCAGGTGCCCCCAGCGGTGCTCCCCTTTGCATCAGGTGCCCCCAGCGGTGCCCCCCCTTGCATCAGGTTTCCCCAGTGGTGCCCCCCCTTGCATCAGGTTTCCCCAGCGGTGCCCCCCCTTGTATCAGGTTTCCCCAGCGGTGCCCCCCCTTACATCAGGTTTCCCCAGCGGAGCCCCCCTTTACATCAGGTTTCCCCAGCGGAGCCCCCCTTTACATCAGGTTTCCCCAGCGGAGCCCCCCTTTACATCAGGTTTCCCCAGCGGAGCCCCCCTTTACATCAGGTTTCCCCAGCGGAGCCCCCCTTACATCAGGTTTCCCCAGCGGAGCCTTTCCCTTACAACAGGTTTCCTAGTAGGTCTCCGCCAGCCGCGTGGTTACAATAGAACGGGGCGAAGTGGGGCGGGGGGTGGTGGGAGCGATGCGGGGCGGGGGGTAGGCGGGGCGGGGGGTGGGCGGCGACACAGGAGCTCCGTCTAGACAGAGAGGAGGGGGGCGGCTGGAAGGGGGGTGGCTGGAGGGGAGAGCGGCACACAGAGAGGAGGGGGGGGCTGACAGAGAGAAGAGGGGGGGCGGCTGACAGAGAGGAGAGGGGGGGGGGCGGCTGGAGGGGGGAGCAGCTGATAGAGAGGAGAGGGGGTGGCTGAAAGAGAGGAGAGGGGGGGCGGCTGACAGCAGAGTCCGTCCTTGCATCAGGTGCCCCCAGCAGAGTCCGTCCTTGCATCAGGTGCCCCCAGCAGAGTCCGTCCTTGCATCAGGTGCCCCCAGCAGAGTCCTTCCTTGCATCAGGTGCCCCCAGCAGAGGCAGAGTCCGTCCTTGCATCAGGTGCTCCCAGCAGAGTCCATCCTTGCATCAGGTGCCCCCAGCGGTGCTCCCCTTTGCATCAGGTGCCCCCAGCGGTGCTCCCCTTTGCATCAGGTGCCCCCAGCAGTGCCCCCCCTTGCATCAGGTTTCCCCAGCGGTGCCCCCCCTTACATCAGGTTTCCCCAGCGGAGCCCCCCCTTACATCAGGTTTCCCCAGCGGAGCCCCCCTTACATCAGGTTTCCCCAGCGGAGCCTTTCCCTTACAACAGGTTTCCTAGTAGGTCTCCGCCAGCCGCGTGGTTACAATAGAACGGGGCGGTGTGGGGCGGGGGGTGGTGGGAGCGAAGCGGGGCGGGGCTAGGCGGGGCGGGGCGGAGGGTGGGCGGCAACACAGGAGCTCCGTCTAGACAGAGAGGAGGGGGGCGGCTGGAAGGGGGGTGGCTGGAGGGGAGAGCGGCACACATAGAGGAGAGGGGGGGCGGCTGACAGAGAGGAGAGGGGGGGGCGGCTGACAGAGAGGAGAGGGGGGCGGCTGACAGAGAGGAGAGGGGGGGACGGCTGGAGGGGGGAGCAGCTGACAGAGAGGAGAGGGGGGCAGCTGAAAGAGAGGAGAGGGGGGGCGGCTAACAGAGAGGAGAGAGGGGGCGGCTGACAGAGAGGAGAGAGGGGGCGGCTGACAGAGAGGAGAGGGGGGGCGGCTGACAGAGAGGAGAGGGGGCTGCTGGAGGGGGGGGCGGCTGACAGAGAGGAGGGGGGGCGGCTGACAGAGATGAGAGGGGGGTGACTGGAGGGGGGGCGGCTGACAGAGAGGAGGGGGGTGGCTGACAGAGAGGGGGGGCGGCTGGAGAGGGGGGGCGGCTGACAGAGAGGAGAGGGGCGGCGGCTGACAGAGAGGAGGGGGGGCGGCTGACAGAGAGGAGGGGGGGGCGGCTGACAGAGAGGAGAGAGGGGGCGGCTGACAGAGAGGAGAGAGGGGGCGGCTGACAGAGAGGAGAGGGGGGGCGGCTGACAGAGAGGAGAGGGGGCTGCTGGAGGGGGGGGCGGCTGACAGAGAGGAGGGGGGGCGGCTGACAGAGATGAGAGGGGGGTGGCTGGAGGGGGGGCGGCTGACAGAGAGGAGGGGGGTGGCTGACAGAGAGGGGGGGCGGCTGGAGAGGGGGGGCGGCTGACAGAGAGGAGAGGGGCGGCGGCTGACAGAGAGGAGGGGGGGCGGCTGACAGAGAGGAGGGGGGGCGGCTGACAGAGAGGAGGGGGGGCGGCTGACAGAGAGGAGGGGGGGGCGGCTGACAGAGAGGAGGGGGGGCGGCTGACAGAGAGGAGGGGGGGTGGCTGACAGAGAGGAGAGGGGGGGCGGCTGGAGAGGGGGGGTGGCTGACAGAGAGGATGGGGGGCGGCTGACAGAGAGGAGGGGGGGGCGGCTGACAGAGAGGAGAGGGGGGGCAGCTGACAGAGAGGAGAGGGGGGGCGGCTGGAGAGGGTGGGCGGCTGACAGAGAGGAGAGGGGGGGCGGCTGACAGAGAGGAGAGGGGGGGCGGCTGACAGAGAGGAGAGGGGGGGCGGCTGGAGAGGGTGGGCGGCTGACAGAGAGGAGAGGGGGGGCGGCTGACAGAGAGGAGGGGGGGCGGCTGACAGAGAGGAGGGGGGGCGGCTGGAGAGGGTGGGCGGCTGACAGAGAGGAGAGGGGGGGCGGCTGACAGAGAGGAGGGGGGGGGGGCGGCTGACAGAGCAGAGGAGAGACACACAGCGCTATAGGACACTCCGGGAGCATGCAGGGCTGGCACGATTACTCACAGTCCAGCCCTGCATCCACATGTGACCCGCTCCTCCAATCACGTCCTCCTCTGTCCCGCACATGCCGCTGCGCTCTGTGTTTTAGCCAAGCTTAGCATGAATGGGCAGCGGTGGGTGTCCTGTGATTGGCCGAGCAGGTCGCTCAGCCAATCACAGGACACCCACCGCTGACCATTCATGCTAAGCTCGGCTCAAACACAGAGCTGGATTTTGACAGTAACGGTCTTCTGGAAAATGGCGGCCGGTGGAGACATTATCTCCGCCGGCCGCTGTCCTCTACCAAAAAAAAAAATCGTGAAAATAGGGATTTCCCGGGACATTTGCAGGGAAACCCTAAAATCGGGAAAATGGTCTAAATCACGAAAATGTCCCGGGAAATTCGGGACTATTGGCAACTATGCTGTTCCTCCTTGCATAAAGGAGCAGATACTGGTCCTACTGATGGATTAAGGACCTTCTATGGCCCTGTCCAGCTCTCCTAGGAGTAACTGCCTGTCTCCTGGAATCTCCTCCATGCTCCTAAAACTGTGCTGGGAGACACAGCAAACCTTCTGGCAATGGCACGTATTGATCTGCCATCCTGCATGTGCAACCTCTATATGGTGTCGCCTCATGCTACCAGTAGTGACACTGACCCTAGCCAAATGCAAAACTAGTGAAAAACACTTGAAAAGATGAGTAGGGGAAAAAAAATGTCAGTGTCCTCCACTTGTAAAACCATTTCTGTTTTGAAGGTCGTCTCATTTTTGCCCATCTAGTGCACCTGTTGTTAATTTCATTAACACTAAAGCAGCTGAAACTGATTAACAACTCCCTCTGCTACTTAACTGACCAGATCAATATCCCAATATAAAAAGAAAATGCTAATTTTAAAGGCTAATATACAAGTTATTGTCCTAAATAGGGTTTGGGGACCCGGGTCCTGCCCCATGTATCAATGCAAAAAAAGTTTTTAAAACTGAATTTTTTTCTGGAGCAGTGATTTTAATGATGCTTAAAGTGAAAAAAATAAATATCGTACCTGGGGGGTGTCTATAGTATGCCTGTAAAGTGGCGCGTGTTTCCCATGCTTAGAACAGTCCCTGCACCAAATGTCATTTTTAAAGGAATAAACGTCATTTAAAACTGCTTGCGGCTTTAATGTAATGTCGGGCCCTGGTAATATGGATCAAAATCAGTGAGACAAACTGCATGGGTACCCCGCCCCAGTCCATTACCAGGCCCTTTGGGTCTTGTATGGATATTAAGGGGAACCCCGCACCCATTAACAAAAGGAAAGGCGTGGGGCCCCCAGGCCCTATATACTCTGAACAGCAGTATACAGGGGTGCAAACAAGACAGGGACTGTAGGTTTGTTGTTAAGTAGAATCTGTTTGTAATTTTGAACTGGTACATTTTTAAAGTGTAGCTCCAGCCAAAAAATCTGTTTTTAAGCTTTTTGGAAAACATAGGGAAGGGTTATCACCCCTGTAACATTTGTTTTGCTGTCTGTGCACCTATTCAGAAGATTTCATCTCACTTTCTGTCCCAATGATAAATAAATGTTTTTTGAAAATTTGGGGTTTTTAGTGAAACAAGGATTGGTGATAAAGCATCAGTGAAGAGGAGACACGTTTTTCCCATATTAACTCTTATGCCCGGTACACACGGTCAGATTTTCCGACGGAAAATGTGTGATAGGACCTAGTTGTCGGAAATTCCGACCGTGTGTAGGCTCCATCACACATTTTCCATTGGAATTTCCGACACACAGTTTGAGAGCTTGCTATAAAATTTTCCGACAACAAAATCCATTGCTCAGAATAAATTAAGAGACGAAAGCTATTGGCTACTGCCCCGTTTATAGTCCCGACGTACGTGTTTTATGTCACCGTGTTCAGAACGATCAGATTTGCCGACAACTTTGTGTGACTGTGTGTATGCAAGACAAGTTTGAGCCAACATCCGTCGGAAAAAATCCATGGATTTTGTTGTCGGAATTTCCGATCAATGTCCAACCGTGTGTACAGGGCATAACAGGAGAGAATTTCCCTTCCTAGGGGTAGATTTCATCTCACTTCCTGTTGTCTCCTTCCGTTTGCAAGTAGGAGTCATTTGTAAGTTGGATGTTTGAAAGTAGGGGCCTGCCCTATATACTCTGCAGAAATTGGGGCCTTAGGTATTGGTGTTGCCACAACACTGTAAGCCCTCACAGTTACTCTTGGTGGGCACAGGAACGGGCCATGCTGTGAAATATTAGATAAAGAATTGTAATTACATGCCCTTGTTAAACAGTGGTAGAAAAATTGGGCCTTTGGTGGTGGTGCTGGTGCCACAACACTGTAAGTTCTCACAGTTACTCTTGGTGGGCGCTGGAATGGGCCCTGCTGTGAAATATTATATCAAGAATTGTAATTACATGCACCTGTTGAACAGGGGCAGAAAAATTGCGCCTTTGGTGGTGGTGGTGGTGTTGCCACAACACTGTAAGCCCTCACAGTTACTCTTGGTGGGCGCAGGAATGGGCCCTGCTGTGAAATATTAGATCAAGAATTGTAATTACATGTCCCTGTTGAACAGGGGCAGAAAAATTGGGCCTTAGCCACTGCTGCCACAACACTGCAACCCCTCACAGATGCTATAGTTGGAGCGTAGGAATGAGCCCTGCTGCAAAGTATTGCATCAAAAATTGTAATTATACGCCCCTGTTAAACAGGGGCTGAAAAACTTGGCACTGGTGCTGGTGCCACAACACTGCAACCCCTCACAGATACTCTAGTTGGAGCGCAGGAATGAGCCCTGTTGCAAAGTTTTGCATCAAAAATTGTAATTACATGCCCCTGTTAAACAGGGGCAGAAAAATTGGGCCTTGGCCGCTGGTAGCGGTGCCCAGAACCAAAAATGTCCTTACAAGCTATCAGCATGAAAATTGAGGAGGAAGAGGATCGTCACTCAGCATAACAGGATAGTCGCTCAGCATCAGCATAGGCAGTCTTGAAGGGATCTCACATTTAAGAAAAAATCAATCGGTTACATCAGCATCAGGTGCTTGGTAGCTGGTGATCCAAGACTGATTCATTTTTATGAAGCTCAGCCGATTGACCGATTCGGTGGACAGGCACACCCTGTGATCGGTTACAAAGCCTCCAGCATCACTGAATATGTGTTCCAAAAGAATGCTGGATGCAGGACAGGCCAGTAGCTCAATTGCATACTGTGCAAGCTCTGGCCAGTGATCCATCCTCAAGACCCAGTAACCCAGAGGATTTTTGGTGGGAAAGGTGTCCAAGTCTGATCTTGCCCTTAGGTAATCCTGCACCATGTGAATCAGACGCTGGCGATGGTTGCTGGAACCGATCAGACCTTGGGCCTATGGACTAAAAAATTGAACGTATCGGTCAGACGGCCACCTTCTCCACCGCTCCTTCTGTGACTGACCGAAGCCTCAGCAACACTTTGTCCAGGAGGACCAGGAAATTGTAACCTCCCAGGCTCTGGAAACGCGTTGCACAAACCTTTCTGTAAGGCCTCCCGAAGATGTTTCATCCTCTGCTCCCTCTGCAAAGGCAAGATAAGGTCCGCAACCTTACCCTCGTAACGTGGATCAAGGAGGGTTGCCAGCCAGTAATCATCCCTCCCCTTGATACCACGAATGTGAGTATCCTTCCAAAGGCCTTGCAGGATCAGGGAGGCCATGCAGCCTAGGTTTGCGGAGGCATTCGGTCCAGAGTCCACTGGGTCACTAAGGACGACATGATCCACAGCCACCTCCTCCCAGCCACGTACAAGTCCATGGGTTTCTTCAGACTGTAAATGATCCCTTGAACACTGCTGCAGATGCTGAGTGCCAGGCTCCACCACCATGCTGACACAATCCTCCTCCTCCTTGTCCTCTTCCTGTGTGATCGGCAGGCACGCAAGAACATTGTCTGGATAAAGGAGGCCTTGAGAGGTAAGGAAGTCCTCCTTTTCCTCCCTCTGTTCTGCCTCAAGTGCCCTGTCCATTATTCCATGCAGCATGTGCTCCAACAGGTGGACAAGAGGAACAGTGTCACTGATGCATGCACTGTCACTGCTCACCATCCTTGTGACCTCCTCAAATGGTGACAGGACAGTGCATGCATGCCTGATCATAGCCCACTAACATGGGGAAAAAAAAACAAGGTCCCCTGACCCTGTCCTGGTGCCATAGTCGCATAGGTACTCATTGCCTAACAGGGCACATGGGTCAGTTGTCCCTGTCGGAGGGCGGAGAGGAGGTTGGTGCCATTGTCGCAAACCACCATACCTGGCTTAAGCTGGCGTGGCGTCAACCACCTCTGAACCTGCCTCTGCAGAGCTGACAGAATCTCTGCCCCAGTGTGGCTCCTGTCCCCCAAGCACACCAGCTCAAGCACCGCATGGCATCTTTTTGCCTGCGTGCTTGTGTAGCCCCTAGAATGCCTATGGAGCACCACTGGTTCCGAGGACAAATCAGCACAGAAAGAGGCCATGGAGGAAGAAGAAGAGAGGTGTGGCAAAATCACCACTAGTAGAATTTTGGAGGCGTGGTGGCAGGACAACCTCCAACACTACTGCACCCTGTCCTGCATCCTTCCCAGCTGCCAGAGGAGTCACCCAGTGCGCGGTGAAAGATAGGTAACGTCCCTGTCCATGCCTGCTGGACCATGAGTCAGCGGTAATATGCACCTTACCGCTGACCGCCCTGTCCAGCAAGGCCAAGACATTGCCTTCCACATGTCGGTATAGAGCCGGAATCACCTTCCGTGAGAAAAAGTGGCGTTTGGGAACCTGCCACTGAGGAACCGCACATTCCACAAACTCACAGAAGGGGGCAGAGTAGCTGGGGCAGGGAAATTTGCCTGGTACAATCTGATGTTGGTGTACCGATAGCAGATTGCCCGCAAGTACTTGGCTGTGACACACCTAATTCTACACCTTCATTTCTCTCAGTGCAGGTTTCAGAGAGGACTGGAGGTATAGTGGGGTTGGAGATGCCAGCTGATGAGGAGCAAGGAGAGGTCCCCTTTGTTCTTTGGTGTGGGTCTTTTAGGTACGCTTGCCAACTAACTGCATGGTAGGTCGACATATGTCTAATCAAGCATGCGGTGCCCAAGCAGGTGATGTTTTTGCTACGTGAGATACGCTTGCGACATATGTTGCAAATAGCAGTGGTGGGATCTGATGCACTTGTCTCAAAAAAGGCCCACACCAAAGAATAACGCACAGAGACAGCAGCGCCCTGCACATGCGGAGCTATGTGGTGTGATGCAGTCGGTGTGCTGCCCTTAAGCTGGCCCCTGGAGGGCATCCTTCCTCGTTGGAGATGTGCCTCCTCCTCTCTACTATCAGGCACCCACATGGAGTCAGTGACTTCCTCATCATCCCCTCCCTCCTCATCACTACTGGAGCAAAGCTGGCAGTATGCCGCAGCTGGGGGGAACATGACTGCCAGATTGCTGTCCTTCTTGAGCACCCCCTCTCTCTGGGCTCACGTTACTGCCTTCCTCTAGCTGGGTACCATCATCGGAGCCTTCAAAACGCTGGGCATCCTCCTGGAGCATGTACCACTGTGGTCAAACAGTTCGGGGGACTCCTCAGGAGGACATGGTGGGGCTAGGGAAGGAGTGACTGATGCCATTGAGCCGAGGGAAGAGGCCGCGTTGGCAGCTGCTTTGCCAGACAAAGTACCCTGAGCCTGGGTGAGAGAGGATGAGGAGGATGAGGACGGCTTGGTCATCCACTCTACTAAGTCTTCCGCATGTTGCAGCTCAACACCTCCAGCTGCCGAAAAAAAGGACAAGCGTCTCCCACGGCCACGTGCTGATGAGGATGCACCGTCTCCACGACCAGCACTGTTGCCTCTAGACACAGAGCCTGCTTGCCCTCTTTTATTGGCTTGTGACTGTCTGCCTCTCCTTGTTGGCCTTCCAGACATACTAATGGCCTGCAGTGAGGTGTAGCTGCACAAAGCTGGGATGTATATATATACTGATACTGTAGCTAGCAGAATCAATTTATTATTAGTATGAGAACACCAGCAATTGTCTTCAGGTAGCTTTAGGTGCACACTGTGCAGAGGACACAGTACACTAACTGTAAATACTGCAGCTGCCTGCCTGTGGTATTAATAGGATCAGAACAACAGCAATTGTCTTCAGGTAGCTTTAGGTGCACACTGTGCAGAGGACACAGTACACTTACTGTAAATACTGTAGCTGCCTGCCTTTGGTACTAATAGGATCAGAAGAACACCACCAATTTTCTTCAGGTAGCTTTAGGTGCACACTGTGTAGAGGACACAGTACACTAACTGTAAATACTGCAGCTGCCTGCCTGTGGTACTAATAGGATCAGAAGGACACTACCAATTTTCTTCAGGTAGCTTTAGGTGCACACTGTGCAGAGGACACAGTACACTAACTGTAAATACTGTAGCTGCCTGCCTGTGGTACTAATAGGATCAGAAGAACACCATCAATTTTCTTCAGGTAGCTTTAGGTGCACACTGTGCAGAGGACACTGTACACTAACTGTAAATACTGCAGCTGCCTGCCTGTGGTATTAATAGGATCAGAACAACAGCAATTGTTTTCAGGTAGCTCTAGGTGCACACTGTGCAGAGGACACAGTACACTAACTGTTAATACTGTAGCTGCCTGCCTGTGGTACTAATAGGATCAGAAGAACCCCACCAATTTTCTTCAGGTAGCTTTAGGTGCACACTGTGCAGAGGACACAGTACACTAACTGTAAATACTGCAGCTGCCTGCCTGTGGTACTAATAGGATCAGAAGAACACCACCAATTTTCTTCAGGTAGCTTTAGGTGCACACTGCGCAGAGGACACAGTACACTAATGCCCGTACACACGGTCGGATTTTCCGATGGACAATGTCCGATCGGAGCGTGTTGTCGGAAATTCCGACCGTGTGTGGGCGCCATCGGACATTTTCCATCGGATTTTCCGACACACAAAGTTGGACAGCAGGAGATAAAATTTTCCGACAACAAAATCCGATCGCGTCAATTCCGACCGTGTGTGGCCTGTTCCGACGCACAAAGTGCCACGCATGCTCAGAAGAAATTCTGACACAGGACAGCTCGTTCTGGTAAACTTAGCGTTCGCAATGGATACAGCACTTTCGTCACGCTGCAATGTAAAAAATGGTTTAATACAGCGCACTCTCTTCTTCTTTATAATGTGACAAGAATTAAGTAGTTTTGCTGCTCATATTCACACACACTTCTCACAAAGTTTTATTTGTGTTTTTTTAGTGGGATTCCCTCAATATATTGTTATTAGTTGTCACATCTGACAGTTTTATATTTTTTATGTTTTTTTTTTTTGTTTTTAAGCCTTTTTTTTTCTTTAATGTTTGGATTTTTTCCAAGGCTGATCTTTGTTCAATGTTATTTTTATTTTTACTCCAGAATATTTTTGTGTGTGTTTTGTGTGGCAAGTTACCCCAACACCATTGATATCTTTTATTATTTAATCTCCATGAGATTTTTTGTTGTTGGTGTCCCTTGTTCATTTCACATTGTATATTAGAAATGTACCTGAATCCTCACAAACAAACCATCATTTTTGAAGTAAAACACATAGGAGAGTATAATTCAAAACAAAAATCCTTTATTAAGGGCTCAGAACCAAACAAAGAGGAAGGCAACACTGGATCAACAGGAGAAATTAGTGAAGCCTGGGACCCCCACGGCAGACATCAATTCTTAAACCTCAAAATTGGTGGCCTGAGGAGTCCATATGTAAGGGAGGGCAGTCTGGTCCGGGATTCACAGAGACTCGGATAGCAGCAGATGACATCAGTGTCCCCAGGCTGTGGTACCACAAGAGGCTGCATCTTTTGGCCGACCAGACTGGATCCAGGGTCCTCACTGTCTGGTCTTCCTTTCACATTTCCTTCCGGGCTGTGGCTGTGCAGTTGGAGATGTGGCAGGAGGAGGAGTAGGACCTGGAGGAGGAGTAGGACCTGCAGGAGGAGGAGGAGGACCATCCCAAAGCTGTGTGTGAGGTGTAATTTGGCCCCTCACACCTTTCGCCAGAGCCTCTGATATGAGGGCCTCACACATGGCTTTTTGGCCCTTCTCCATCCTCTGCATTTTATAGGCTATGAATGCAGCAATGTTCTCCTGCCTGGTGTGGGGTGCTCCCAGGACCTCTGTAGCCCTACAAAAAAATCTGATAGCAGCCTCCTCTAGGGCACTCCTCCTACTGCCACTTTCTGTTTCCAGGGGGGGTGGAGGGACCTGCAGATCAGCCAGCCGGCTCGGCCCGGCCACCTCCTGGCTGAGACTTCCCTGTGTATGAAAAAGGGACATGGTTTTAGTTTTTGCATCATCAATCACAATCATAAATTAGTACTCCAAACTAACATCTAGTTAACATCATTGATTGGACAAGCAGAAATATTTAGAGGAATGCTATACCTGGCTCAATCTGGGCTCCTCCACATGTGGCCTGGAAGGCCCAGGTTGGGCGTCAGAAGCCTCAGCCGGGGGGGAAGGAAGCGTGGAAGGAAGACTGGAGAGTGATGACCTGGGTTCAGTCTGGCCTGCCAGAAAGTGCAGCCTGTCGTAGTACAACATCCTGGGGACATAGATGTCATCTGCTGCTCCGGATCTCTGTGAATCCAGGACTTTATTGCGCTCCCTCAGATATGTGCTCCTCAGGCCACCAATGAAAATCTTTAAAAAAGTGATGTCTGCTGTGGGGATCACCTGCTTCACAATTTCACACAATTGCTCCAGTGCTGCCTTCCTCTTTGCTTGGTTCTTGTAATGGGGGTGTTTAATCTCCCACAGACAGGGCAGCTCCCTTAGCATCTCTATGAAGACTGAAATGAAGTCCTGATCTTTCAGTACCATATCCATGTTCACTGCAAGACACAACACAAGACAAAGCCTAATGTCACACCAAACTCTCCTAATCTTGTTACAATATAGGCCTCAATCTATAGAAGCAGTATAGGCCCAAGTTTGTCTCTTACCTTCGTTCTTACGATCGCCGCGTTCAATGCTCCTTCCTCCGCTCACAGATCAAACGTAATACGCACGCGTGTTACGCTTTATATACACTGCGCATGCGTGTAACTCCGCCCGCCCCTGACGTTCTTTCTAGTGTATTCCCCGCCCCTTTTCGTTCGGCGCAGTGGGGGAAGAGCATGATGGCGGACATACAGCAGGTGCGGGCTAATTGTAGCAACGAGGAGGAGGAGGAAAGGGCGGATCCAGGCACGTCCCGATCCAGAAGGAGACGTTTTAAGGCCACAAATATGTCGTTTGGGGAGATGTTGGAGATGGTCGACATCATGAGGAAGTCCGACTATGACGGAAAATATGGGCCTTACCCCAACCCCAACATCCGAAAGGCCAAAATCATGGCGAAAGTGGTCAGGAGTCTAGAGCGGAATTTCGGGGTACGAAGGTCTAAAGATCAGCTCAGGAAGCGGTGGTCGGACCTGAAGTTGAGAGAGCCAGAGCAGTACCGAAAGATCCGGAGAGTGCTGCAAAAAAGTAAGTAGTTGTGCTGTGTTCCTATTCTTTCTGTCTTTATTACGTACGTTCTGCTCCATATGCTTTCATTAGTTGTAACGTTTCCAAAGATCAACTTTAATATTCATGGGCACATTATTCGTTCGTATCAAACATTTTTCTTTCGGCCTCTAGAACACCATTGTTTAGGCCATATGCATTTTCACACATTTTTGGGGGCCTACTTGGATGCCAAATATTTGTTTGTGTAGATGGGTTTGTTACTAGAATGAAATGCAAACTAGATTGTGTGTAAGGAGAGGACACTGTTTTCACATCTGGACACTGGAGCACTAGTGTGGGACACAAGAACACCATTTTTATTAGGGGGGGCCACACAGGTGCTCCAGTGTATACTATAGGGGGGTCTCCATCTGTGAAGCTTGTACCAAACAGGTAAAGTATTGCAGCTTGACAAAGGGCAATAAAAAATATACATCTTGGAACTCGGCTAAAATAGACAATTGTACCCCACTTCCAAGCAATGTTTCCTATTTCTATAGTTCTGCCATCAAATATCTGTGTGCTAAGTATACCATTTTTGTTTTACATAGGGGAGAAAAGACTCGGACACCCCTCATCCCAGGAGACCAGAGACCCCCCCTCTCTGGAAGAAGGGGAAATACCAACCCAAGAAGCTGAGCAGGAGGAAGAAGAAGACGTAGTGGAGATTGGCACCACAACAGGTGAGTGTCTGCGACCACAGGCTCAGGTAAAAGAGATGGATGGTGGCAGATTTTTGAGACCTTTTTTTTTGTTCTTTATCTCTTTTTAGGTGATCGTGATGTGAGGGATCCAGAACGCTTTACATCTGAAAGTGCCCAGATACTCATCGGGGAGATCATGGGGTGTAATCTCCAATTGCAAAACATACATCAACAAATCACTGATGTTATTAAAAAAAATAATAACATCATTGATGTTTTGGGGCGAATTTAAACCCCACAAAATCACCTGTTTTATCGTACCAAAATTTTTTCAATGTTTAGAAAAGCCAAATTTGGAGGATGCACACAGTGTGCCAACATGTGCTATCTGCCATCACGGGAGATCAATGGACGCGTTTTGGGGGGGCAACCCCTTCCTCAATTATAAAGTAGCGTTGAGGAAGGGCTTGCTCCCCCCAAACACGTCCCTTGATCCCCCATGATGGCAGATAGCACATGTGGACATTTGTAAATTGGTGTGCATCTTCCAAATTTGGCTTTTCCAGGGGTGATTTCCCCCCATCTGAACGCTATATCAAACCCAGTTCCTAAATACTGATGTCTGATATAGCCTTCAGGTTTTACCTAATGTGAACTTTGTAAGTTCAAGTTTTTTGGCTTTCTTGTTGGTTTTACACAGGCCTGTTTTATCTGAAATGGATATTTTGATTTTTCATAATGCTACTGCAAACATTGTTATACAACAAACATGTTGGTTTGTTTTAAAAACCTTTGGTAAATGCGCATGTGATTGTGCAGGTATAAAAAAGTGCCTTACTCAAGAATGTGTGGATTATTGTCTCAACACTACAACACTTTTGGGGTGATGTAATTGTTGTTTTATGCACAAATGGGGGTTATTTCCTAAGGGCAAATCCTCTTTGCACTACAATTGCAGGTTCAGTGCAGTTGCAAGTGCACTTGTAGTGAAATGTGTTTTTGCATTTAGGAAGTACCAGCCAACACTGTTTTTTATAAGGTTACCCAATCACGACATTTTCTGCACTCAACACATTTCTGTCAGGGTCAGCTAAAACAAACACAAGCAGTAAATGTCCACCAAGAATTTCTTTTGGTTGTTTTTTATTTGAAAAAGGTGTCACATATTGTCTGGCATATTGATAGCCCCCTACCCGCAAAGAACTCCAGGTATCGTAACCGGACATCACGGGCATTCAGGGAGGGCAAGCCAGGACGGCCGCTTTCAAGTGTTGATGTATTTGGGATTCCGGCCTCAGGCCCAACTGAGCCAGCATAGTTGGCTGAATGTTTTCGTAGAAAATTATGGAGAACACAGCAGACAAGTATTATATGGTTCAGTTTATACTCCGCCATATGGATGGGTGTCATAAATAATCGGAACCGGCTGGCCAGGATTCCAAATGTGTTCTCCACCACTCTTCGGGCTCTGGCCAGCCGGTAATTAAAAACCCTCTGTTCCGGGGTGAGGGTCCTCATCGGGAATGGCCGCATCAGGTGGTCCCCCAGCGCAAATGCTTCATCAGCAACGAACACAAATGGGAGACCTTCAACATTGTCCTCTGGAGGTGGCAAGTCCAAGCTGCCATTCTGGAGACGCCTGTAGAACTCCGTCTGGGCGATCACTCCACCATCGGACATCCGGCCATTCTTCCCCACGTCCACATACAAGAAGTCGTAATTAGCCGACACCACCGCCAACATCACTATACTATTAAACCCCTTGTAATTATAATAGTACGACCCCGAGTTGGGTGGTGGGACGATGTGGACGTGTTTCCCATCAATTGCCCCTCCGCAGTTAGGAAAGTCCCACCGCTGGGCAAAGTGGGAGGCCACAGTCTGCCATTCCTGTGGCGTGGAAGGAAACTGTTGAGGAAAAAACAATAAACATTACTATTTTTTCACAGAAACCTGGCAAGCAGATTAGACACAAACATTATGGGTCAACCTCCAGATAGCATTTATTAAGGGGAATTTAACAACAACAAAGTATAAGGTACACCTATCATATTCCCCCCCCCCCTCTCATGGGCCATTTCTAACATTATAGGGGGGGGAACTCTTGGACAGGTAACCCTCTTCACTTCATTGAGAGATGAATGCCTAAATACAGGGTATTACTTGGAACAGCCCCTCCTTAGTTACACTATTGGCAGCCCACTGGACAGGTAAGAAGTGTCATAATACAAAGATATAAATACACACTGTACACATTTGAGGACATTTGAACATTCTGCTATTACCTATCAAGATCATAATAGGATACAAGAACTTTAAACAGTACCATTGGAAAGTATACAGGCAGGCCCTTGCACTACATGCTTTGGGGAATTCATCCATAAATCTGAGCACTAAAGAGATGGGTATAGTGTGTATGGGTTTGGCAAAGTCAGCAGATAGATGATTGAGGATAGAGAATTGGGATCAGCTGACTTAGCAGTTGGGGGAGGGAGGGTTACAAAAAATTTGGGGACACCACAAAAAAAAGCCTCTGGCCCTCTGCCTGAAATTAAATCAAAAATAACATTTCAAAACATTTTAGGGGGTGTTTGGGGTAAAGCACTACTATGGAGCTGATAAAATACATTGTTAAGTAACTACATGAGGTGAATATAGGGCAGGAGACACCATGCTGGGGAGGTTATTGAAGGGCAAATATGTATGAAGGACCTAAAATAATAATTACATAAAAATCCAGCATGCATGAGGACAAAGGGGACATTCACAGCATAATACAATCATGGTAATTAGGGAATGAGGAAAGAAATACAATATATTATCAAACATTCAATACAATAAAATGTGATATAAAAGGATAAAAATCTTACCTTCATATACTCCTTCTGTAGGACCTGGATGATGGCAGAACAGGTCTCTGGGATAATGATCCCCAGAGCCTGGGGGGGGATGCCTGTCGAGAACTTGAGGTCCTGCAGGCTTCTCCCTGTGGCCAAATACCGCAAGGTAGCGACCAACCTCTGCTCTGGAGTGATGGCTTGCCTCATGCAGGTATCCTGCCTGCTGATATAGGGGGTCAGCGAAGCCAACAAACGGTGAAATACGGGGTCCGTCATCCTGAGAAAGTTCCTGAAATCATCAGGATTATTCTCACGGATCTCACGGAGCAAAGGCATATGACAGAACTGGTCACGCTGAAGCAACCAATTCTTGGTCCATGAACTCCTCCCCACCCTGTTCATGGACTGGACTTGTGTCAAGGTCAGGACCCCAACACCAAGCCCCCGCACAGCACGAACTCTACGAGGAGTACGCATACGCAACATGGCTAGAAAACGGTCGGCTGCTCAGAACGAAGTAACAGAACGCACTGAAGAACAGCAAGGCCTGTGAAGAGCGACCTGAAAAACAGCAACGAGCGGACAAGATCGCACAGAAAACTCCAATATGAACTGACTGCACGCACTGAAGAGCAGATACAAACCCACAAGCACAAACTGAACGGCAGAAAGCGATCTGAAAGCCACGAGTCTGAAAAAGCGCGAATCGTCTCTCACCAAACTTTTACTAACACGAGATTAGCAAAAGGAGCCCAAAGGGTGCCGCGCTTGGTTCTGAACTGGCCTTTTCTAGTCTCGTCGTACGTGCTTGACGTCACCGCGTTCTTGGCGATCGGAAATTCCGACAACTTTGTGCGACCGTGTGTAGGCAAAACAAGTTTGAGCCAACATCCGTCGGAAAAAATCCGAGGATTTTGTTGTCGGAATGTCCGAACAAAGTCCGACCGTGTGTACGGGGCATTACTGTAAATACTGTGGCTGCCTGCCTGTGGTACTAATAGGATCAGAAGAACACCAGCAATTTTCATTAGGTAGCTTTAGGTGCACACTGTGCAAAGGACACATTACACTAACTGTAAATACTGTAAATACTGTAAAAACACCTGCCTGCCTGTCAGTAGGAAGCGAATAACAGGAACGGATCTAGCTAAACTGAATACAGTGTATATATATATATATATATATATATATATATATATATATATATATACAACACCTAGGATGCATATATATACATATATACACAATACAATGTAAGTGCAGCTAACTGACTCACCTGCCTACTCTATCTAACTTAAATCAAATGACACTGTCTTTTTGTCTATCTCTCTCTGCCGCAACACACTACACAAGGACGCCACGCAGGCGGCCTTATATAGCGTGGGGTGTGTGCTAAACCCCCTGAGCCATAATTGGCCAAAGCCACCCTGGCTTTGGCCAATTACGGCTCTCTGTACAGACAACGCTGTGATTGGCCAAGCATGCGAATCATCAGCCAGCAATGCACTGCGATGCCGCAGTGAATTATGGGCCGTAACACGCCACACGAATTAGGCGCGAACGGCCCATAACGTTCGCAATTCGACGAACAGTCGAACAGGCGATGTTCGAGTCAAACATAGGTTCGACCCGAACTCGAAGCTCATCCCTACCTAGGAGTTTAATTGACTTGATGCTGTACTCTGATTAAAGAGTGTTCCTTGAATATTTATAGTCTGGGTGGACTATTGTTTTTATTCAACCTTACTTACTATGTATCTATATATATCTAGATATATATATAGATCTATATATAGATCTATATATCTAAATACATATAGATCTATATATAGATCTATATATATATATATATATATATATATATTTTTTTTTTTTTAATCAATATTTGATGTAACTACCCTTTGGCTTCAAACCAGCATCAATTCTTTTCTGCAGATTTTTGTCTTCAGATTTACCAAAATGATGTAGTGCAAGGGCCTGCTTGATTTCATACAAAATTAAACTTAAGGTTTGACCTCATAATATATGGTTTTGGTAAATCTGAAGACAAAAATCTGCAGAAAATAGTGTGTATGTGGTCTTAACCCTCGTACACACGATCGGATTTTCCAATGGGAATTGTGTGATGACAGGCTGTTGGCGGAAAATCTCACCGTTTGCACGCTCCATTGGACAAATGTTGTCGGATTTTCCATGTACAAATGTTGGATGGCAGGCTTTAAAATCTTCTGCGGACAAATGCCTGCTGTCAGATTTTCCGAGCGTGTGTACACAAGTCCATTGGACAAAAGTCCAAAGTACAAACACGCATGCTCAGAAGCAAGGATGAGACAGAAACGATCGGTCTGGTAAACTAGCATTCGTAATGGAGAATTAACATTTGTGACGTGGCAAATTATGAAATCTCGAAATGCAGCGCACAATTCTCTTCTTCTTTAATGGGATAATAATGAAGCTGCTTTGCTGGTGATACTGATGGAGTTCTGCCAAACGTATTTTAAAAGGCATTTATTTTCTAGTGGTATCAAGAATAATCTTATTATATTTTTTTGGGCAAGTTACCACAACACCATTATCCTGTAGTTTTTAAGATCAAAGATACAACTATGTTGATGTCCCTTGTCAATTTTACATTGTATTTTTTTAAATGTAACTGCCTACTCCCAAACTGTCATTTGAAGCAAAACACATAGCCAGGTATTATTCCCCACAATTTTTTATTGTGCATTAAAAAAAGAAAACAAATAAAATTAGACATGCTATCTGCCAATAGAACTTAACCAAAAAGTGCATTCTATGCATCCAAAAATATAGAAAATATAACAAATCAAATCATTATTCAACGAAAAAATAAAATAAAAGCCTCATGCATGTGTCCTGCTTCTTAATATAGGGGGTCACCAATGCCAAAAGTTGGTGAAAGCAGGGGTCCGTCATCCGGAGATAATTCCGAAAATCATCCGGATTATTCTCCTGGAGCTCCCGCAGCAAAGGCATATGACATAATTGGTCATGATTAATAAAGTAACCAATTTTTGGTCCAAGAAATCCTCCTACTCCTGTTTCTGGACTGGAATTGGGTCAAAGCATTAAATCCAAGGCCAATAATATCGCCACGTTATCTCCTTCTATTCCACAACATGTCTGGTTGATGAACGGCTGTTCAGAAACTAAATGAAAAGCGCAAAATGAAAAGCGTGAAATTAAAAGTGTTAATCAACACTCACCAAACTTCTACTAAGACAAAATTAGCAGAAAGAGCACAAAGGGTGACGCCTAACAATTGAACTTCCTCTTTATCCGCTCATAGTATGTCTAGTACGTCAGTACGTTTGTGTTTGTTAGCCGACAATTGTGTACCGTTTGTATGTATGAGAAAATCCAGGCACACGCCATTTAGACAAAAGTTTGATGCTTTGTCTGTGGAAAATCCGATCGTGTGTACGAGGCTTTACACTTGCACACTTTGTACACTTGCACAAAGTCAGGGATTTTGTAGAATTAGAGTCAGGTGTATGATTAACCAATTATACTAAGCAGGTGCTAATGATCATCAGTTTCATATGTGGGCTGAAACACAGTCATTAACTGAAATCAGAAACAGCTGTGTACCCTTAGTTGAAAGGGGCTTCTGCCATTTCCAGGAGCCATTTAAAGCCCAATTTATTTTCACCTTTCCAATTGACTCCAAGGTATATTGCCAAAATAGTGAAATTTCACCAAAATCTGCTGATTTTAGCCAAAATTTTAAGAAATGGAAACAATGATGAGTAAATCTCTCTTTTCAGCTTTTTTGCACTTAATACATGCGGAAGATCCTGGTTGGCTCTTAGTGCCTCCTGGTGAAGGTGGTGATAAGAGGCTAAAATCAAGACAGATTCCGGTACGTATACTAGCTGCATGTAAGAATGCATTTCATATTTTAAAATAATTTTAAATGACCGTATTTATCGGTGTATAACATGCACTTTTTTACCCTGAAATTAGAGGGTAAACCGTGCCTGCGTGTTATACACCGATGCCGATGTCTCTTTTTTTACAGGGGGCAGAGATCAGACGGTCCGCCCCGGGTGCCACCCATTGGGAGGGTTTCAGGCCAGCTGCCCCGCCTCTCCTGGCCCTGGGACAGTGCTGCCAGTAAACTTTAAAGTTCCGAAAACATTTCTGCCAGCCCTTTGTCATATACCGCTCCTCTTGTTTCACTCTCAATGTAAATCTAAGACTCTGAATCCCCCAATTAATGCTACTCATTGTGTCTGCTCTCCTCCTCTCGCTCCGCCTCCTCCTCATGTGTAGCTTTTGATTGGAGAAGGAGAGCGGTCACGTGACCGTCAATGAAAGAGAGGAGAGCAGTCACATGACCGGGTCCGATGTTAATGGAGGTATTTAGAAGCTTTGATTTACAATGAGAGTGACACAGGAGGAGTGGTGTATGAGAAACTTCCCTCTTAAAGTTAAAGTGCGTGTTATACGCCTGTGCATGTTATACACCGATAAATACGGTAATAACTGCATTCATTGTTTTGATTTTTTTTTTATCTGACGGGTCCAACTATAATGTTTTATACTCATAGTATTTTTTGTTGCCTAAAATATATTTCAGCAATTTAAAAAGAAAAAATGAAAAAACCCAAATGCTTTTAAATTGTCATACCACGTAAAGGTATTTTGGTTGAGCCCAGGAGTGACATTATTTTACTCAGTGGGAAAAACCCCCTTAACAACTTCACAAACTCATGATTATTCAATTTTTAATGCTGCCTTTCCAGAACTGTAATTTTCAGAGCATTTTTGCCTTTTTTTTTTGACACAAAGCAATGGATTTTGCTTTGCAATGTAATAACAGCTGCTGCCTTTGGGGCAAGCGTAAAAAATAAATTTAAAAAAAATGTTAAAAACTGAAACTTCGGCAATGGCTCAGTGACCAGAGGTCATCCTCGGCACTCTTCTCAGCTAATTGTCGCATTAAAATGGCAATTTATGGCCTGGTGTTTTTTCTGTGACCCAGATTTGCCGCGTAATTACAGGATGCAGTTTTACGAGACGATGTTGGTGCGCGCCGAGCAGTACATTGCGTTTGCTCGTTAGGTAATCCTGAGTACTGAGGGTTTTTTTTTCTTTTTATAATATTAAAATTAAGTGTTGGATAATTTAATGCAGCATAGAAGCTGCATTAATAAAGCATGTTTCTGGACAGGGACACAGAACACTATAAAATAGCTGTAAAACATAATGTGGTCGTTATTCGTAGATCGAATTAGCTCAGTAAATATTTGCTGAGAGCTGCAGGTTTAGTACATATATTTATAGGGCCAAAGTAAAAATGATATTTAAAGTGTATCTAAAGCCAATATTATTATTATGTATTTTCCAGCGTATAACACGCACCTTTTTCCCCTGAAAATAGGGGACAAATCACGGATGTGTGTCATACACCGATAGTGTACCTCGGAGGTGAAGGAGGGGGACGAGCGCCGCCGGAATTCACCGAGCCGTCATCTCCTGTTTACTCGGCTTTCTCTCAGCTCTCACTTGGCTCTAACTCGGCTCTCACGTCACACACACAGTCCCGCCTCTGCCACCGGTATTGGACCAGTGTTCTGTCTATCACAGGAGCTGGTCCAATGCTGATGGCAGAGGCGGGACTGTGTATGTGACTGCCGAATGAGAGCAGAGTAAACAGGAGATGACGGCTCGGTGATTTCCTGTACCGCATTGATGAGAGATGGTGAGGCTGCAGATGGGCATTAATCAGGCAGCTGCATTGATGGGAGATGGACTGCAGATGGGCACAGATCTGGCTGCAGATGGGCACAGATCAGGCTGCATTGAAGCTGCAGATGGGCACAGATCAGGCTGCATTCAGGCTGCAGATGGGCACTAATCAAGCTGCATTGATGGGCACTGACCATTATTTTGTTTCAAAGTGGTTTATTTAAAAAAAAGTTTTTTTTCCTGAAACTACCCTCTTAAATTGAAGGTGCGTGTTATACGCCTGTACGTGTTATACGCCAATAAATATGGTATTTATTTTTGGATGGAGTTGGGAAGGGATAGAGCCACTGGGTCCCCAATGCTAATTTCTCCTTTTGACCTCTACATCCAATGGTTAACTGAGCCACCAAAGGATCTCTTGACAAGACAAGTTCATCCACCCCCCTCCCCATTCAAATACTGGCCACATGAGAACATGAAATAACATAAATTAACTGTTAGCATACAGTGCGTCCGGAAAGTGTACACAGCGCTTCACTTTTTCCACATTTTGTTTTGTTACAGTCTTATTCCAAAATGGATTAAATTAATTATTTTCCTGAAAATTCTACAAACAATACCCCATAATGACAATGTGAAAAAAGTTTGTTTGAAATCTTTGCATACTTTTTAAAAATAAAAAATGAAAAAAAAACGCCATGCATATAAGTATTCACAGCCTTTGCTCAATACTTTGTTGAAGCACCTTTGGCACCAATTACAGCCTCAAGGCTTTTTGAGTATGATGCTACAAGCTCAGCACACCTAATTTTAGGCAGTTTTTCCAATTCTTTTTTGCAGGACCTCTCAAGCTCCATCAGGTTGGATGGGTTCTGGCTGGGCCACTAAAGGACATTCACAGAGTTGTCTCTTAGCCACTCTTTTGTTGTCTTGGGTGTGTTTAGGGTCACTGTCCTGTTGGAAGATGAACCTTCGCCCCAGTCGGAGGACCAGAGATCTCTGGAGCAGGTTTTCATCAAGGATATCTCCGTACATTGCTGCATTCATCTTTCCCTCAATCCTGACTAGAAAAACATCCCCACAGTATGATGCCGCCACCACCATGCTTCACTGTAGGGATGGTATTGACCAGGTGATGAGCATTGCCTGGTTTCCTCCAGACATGACACTTGCCATTCAGGTCAAATAGTTCAATCTTTGTTTCATCAGAATTTTTTTTCTCATGGTCTGAGAGTCCTTTAGATGCCTTTTGGCAAACACCAGGCGGGCTGTCATGTGCCTTTTACTGAGAAGTGGCTTCTGTCTGGCTACTCTACCATAAAGGCCTGATTGGTGGAGTGCCGCAGAAATGGTTGTTCTTCTAAAAAAAGTCTGCTCTCTCCACAGAGACCTTGCTTTGTGCACTGGTCCAAACCATTTGTTGGAGGGGGGATTATGGAGTGGGGTTGTTTTTCAGGGGTTGGGCCTAGGGTTGACACCTCATCCCTTTAAACCCGAACATATATTCATTACACGGGTTCTGAGGCTAATTTAATGCAGATAAGGCACCAAGTGAGTTTAATTAACACCTTAATCAGCCACAGAATCTGTGTAATTCATATGTGTTCGGTTTTAAAGGGATGAGGTGGCAACCATAGTTGGGCCCCTTAGTTCCAGTGAGGGGAATTCTTAAGGCATCAGCATACCAAGACATTTTGGACACTTTCATGCTCCTAACTTTGTGGGAACAATTTGGGGATGGCCGCATGACTGCGCACCAGTGCACAAGGTAAGGTTCATAAAGACATGGATGAGCGAGTTTGGGGTGGAGGAACTTGACTGCCCTGCACAGAGTCCTGTCCTTGACCTGATAGAACACCTTTGGGATAAATTTGAGTGGAGACTGCGAGCCAGGCCTTCTCGTCCACCTCACAAAAGCACTTCTGGAAGAATGGTCAAACAGTCCCATAGACACACTCCTAAGCCTTGTGGACAGCCTTCTCAGAAGAGCTGAAGCTGTTATAGCTGCAATGGGTGGGCCAACTTAATATTGAACCCTACGGACGAAGATCGGGATGCCATTAAAGTTCATGTGCGTGTAAAGGCAGGTGTCCCAATACTTTTGGTAATATAGTGTATGTCCACAATAATAAGGTCGATATTGGAGTTTGTCCCAGTGCACTCAGCAATCAGTACTTAGTAACAGATTTGGTTAGACCCCCATCCCCCCACACACACTCTCCCATGGAGTGAGGACGCTTGTGCTGAGGGGTGTGCCTGTTACGCATAGAGCACTGCAGTGTGAGGACAGAGAGAAGCATATATTGGGGAAAATATATTTTTTAAGCCTTTTTATGTAAAAATATGTCAAAAATCATAACATGCGAGTGTCTCGGATTAAAGGAGGTAAAAAGTTGTGAGACTTTAATAAATTCTAAGGGCAATTTCCAGCCAGTGCACCTAGATTAGTCACTGGCACCATTGTATAAAGCAGTTCCCACTATTGTTTATATCAGAGCTTTTGCCATGACAATGTCTACCAATGCACAATGGAACAATCTCTATTAAACATCCATTATATCTCTATATTTATCTCTAAAACATCCATCAAAGCACAATATATACCAATAAACTGTTAATTTATTGGACCAGCTTTAAGCAAAGACAATGTCTACTCTGTCTATCCTGCTTTTTTTTGTTAATATGCTTTGTGTTTTAATATATATATATATTTTTATTCAATGTCTTTTGATGACAGGTATTTTGTCCTACTTATATTTTTTGTGTTGAACTGTATCAAGTTGCCTTTGTTTGATATATGCTGACATCTAGTGGGGGTTTTGGGCCACTGCAACTTGTTTACATCTGTGATTTGGCATCTCTTTCTGTCCGCCCTTTCTGTTTAGTGCTAGTTAGTTCAGTCCTAGCTGACACGTCCCTATTTCTTCCATATTCCCTTATCCCTTTAAGAGTTAGTTGTTCACAGTCCTAGCTGACATGTCCCAATTTCTTCCATATCCCCTTAAGAGTTAGTTGTTCACAGGGCTTTGGAAAGTCATTGGGGTTGATTTACTAAAACTGGAGAGTGTACCAAATGGAAATTTTGGTGCCGAAAACCGGAAATGCAGGATGCACTTGACTGAAAACTGAAACCGAAAATGTTTATATATATATATATATATATATATATATATATATATATATATATATATATATATATATATATAATTTATTTATTTATTTATTTATTTGCATATTTCTCACACTTAAATGATTCATATCATCAAACAAATTTTAATTTTACACAAAGATAACCCAATTAAATCCAAGATGCAGTTTTTAAATATTATTTCATTTATTATTTCATTTATTAGGAGAAAAAAGCTGTTCAAACCTGCCTGGCCCTATGTGATAAAGTAATTGCCCCCTCCTAGGCTGAATCATGAATGAACTGTGATTAACCACATTTTTTTGAATTTTTTGGTCTGATTACTACGATTACTACCAGACCTGTTGAATCAAGAACTCACATAAATAGAAGCTGTCTGACAAAGTAAAGCACGCTAACAGATCACGAAAAGCCACACATCATGCCACAATCTAAAGAAATTCAAGAACAGATTAGAACCAAATATGTATTGGTCTAGGAAGGGTTTCAAAGCCATTTCTAAGGCTTTGGAACTCCAGTGAACCACGGGGAGAGCAATTATCCACAAATGGAGATAACTTGGAACAGTGGTGAACCTCCCCAGGAGTGGCCGGCCTACAAAAATTACTCCAAGAGCATGACGACGACTCATCCAGGAGGTCATAAAAGAACCCAGAACAACATCTAAAGAATTGTAGGCCTCACTTGCCTCAGGTAAGGTCAGTGTTCATGATTCAACAATATGAAAGAGACTGGGCAAAAAGAGCATCCATTGGAGGGTTCCAAGGCCAAAGCCACTGCTGACCAAAAAGAACACAAAGGCTCATCTCACATTTACCAAAAAAAACATCTTGATTATCCCAAGACTTTTAGGCAAATATTCTGTGGACTGGTGAGACAAAACTTTAACTTTTTGGAAGGTGTGCGTCCCGTTACAACTGGCATAAAACTAATACAGCATTTCATAACAAGAACATCATATCAACAGTCAGACATGGTGGTGGTGTGATGGTCTGGGGCTGCTTTGCAGCTTCAGGACCTGGACGACTTACCATAATTGATGGAACCATGAATTCTGAGCTCTACCAGCTTTTTTGCCCTAATAAATGAAACCATCATTTAAAAACTGCATTTTGTATTTACTCGGGTTATCTTTGTGTAATAATAAAATTTGATGATCTGAGTCATTTAAGTGTGACAAATATGCAAAAAAAAATCAAAAAGGGGGCAAATACTTTTTCACACAACATACATTTATGTAATTGCATTATATTTTACTTTTTAATTAATATGAATTTAATTGACACCTTTAGCGCAATAAATTCTCAAGAACAATGCATTCCTTTAAATTCTATGTATGTCTTCACACTGGTCCATTGTGCTTCGGTTGTGGTGTTAAAAATCTTGCTTGTTGCATTTTTTGGTCAGTTACAAAAAAAAAGCACCAAAAACACATCTCCCCGTTGAAATGCATTGAAAATGCAGCAAGAACACATCAATAATGCACCTGTGTTACGTTTTTGATGCAGTTTTTGAATCACGTGACCTATGAAAAACACACCATAAGCACAGCAAAAATGTGGTAGAATTGGGTCAAAATCACTGTAAAATCACATCAAAATCACGTGCGTTTCTGATGACATTATCTGCACTTTTTTTTAATCTTTAACACCATTTTCGGCCGATAAGTTTTGGCCGCCAACATTTTGTTGCATCTCTAATAGAAACCAATCAGCTTCCTTTTTCTTTTTTTTTGTCAAAGTATAATTGAACAAGCTGAAGTTAGAAGCTGATTGGCTATCACACACAGCGGCACCAGATTTTGTACTTTCTAATTTGAGTAAATCAACCCCCATTGTCTTTTTACACTTCAAAAGACTGGAAAAAAATCCTGTGTACTTTAATCGACTAAAGTAAAATTGCGTTGGATTTAACTTCCGTGTCCTTTTGAAGAGTTAAGCTGCCTGTGGATTGTGCCAAGTTAGCAGGTGACCGTACTGTTCTGTTCAGACAGACTGGGTCTAAAGAAGTATGTCATTGCATAAAGCCACATTTGAAACAGAACAGAAGGTATTGAGATAAAAGTCAAGATATAATTATTTTTTTATTAGTGTTATTTTATTGCCCATTAGTAAAAAGTTATCACTGCTAAAACTACATGGCATGTGGTTCAGTTTTAACCTTAAAGTGTTACTAAACCCAGGACCCTGCATTCACTATATCTGATCTCCCACAGTACACAGAACATGGAAATGTAATTATTTTAGTAAAGATAAACTGATAAATACCTTTTCTCATCAGCAGTATATAGCAGTCTTGTGACTTCTATCAGTGTCTGGTTAAAGCTTGTAGGAGGAGTTTTCATTCTCCTCTGATTGTCCTATGAGGCTGCATGACCCTTGACCCTCGCAAAAAGAAGGGTTTCACCATGTCAGATCAGTGTGTAGTTGCCACATCCCTAGTATTCTATCAAGAAAAAGGAATCCCCCTTCATTGGGACTTTGTAGGCAACAAACACACATATAATTCAGAACTCAGAAAATATAATTTATTGAATGTACATAAAATCATTCATGTGATAACCGGTATTAACCACTTAAGCCCCGGACCCTTTTGCTGGCCAAAGACCAGAGCACTTTTTGCGATTCGGCACTGCGTCACTTTAACTGACAATTGCGCGGTCGTGCGACGTGGCTCCCAAACACAATTGACGTCCTTTTTTCCCCACAAATAGGGCTTTTATTTGGTGGTATTTGATTACCCCTGCGGTTTTTATTGTTTGCACTATAAACAAAAGTTTGAAAAAAACGCATTATTTTTTACATTTTGCTATAATAAATATCCCCCAAAAATATATATAAATTTTTTTTTCCTCAGTTTGGGCCCATATGTATTCTTCTACATATTTTTGGTTAAAAAAAAATCGCAATAAGCGTTTATTGATTGGTTTGCGCAAAAGTTATAGCGTTTACAAAATAGGGGATGGTTTTATGGCATTTTTATTAATATTTTTTTTTTTTACTAATAATGGCGGCGATCAGCGATTTTTATCATGACTGCGACATTATGGCGGACACATCGGACATTTTTGACACATTTTTGGGACCATTGTCATTTATACAGCAATCAGTGCTATACAAATGCACTGATTCCTGTGTAAATGACACTGGCAGTGAAGGCGTTAACCACTAGGGGCAGTGTAAGGGTTAAATATGTCCTGGGGAGTGATTCTAACTGTGGGGGGGTGTGGCTACGTGTGACACGTCACTGATCTTTGCTCCCGATCACAGGGAGCAGAGATCAGTGACACTGTCACTAGGCAGAACGGGGAGATGCTTGTTTATATTAGCATCTCCCCATTCTTCCTCTCCGTGAGGTGATCGCGGGTATCCCCACAGCGGTCGAGTCCGAGGGACCCGCGACCCAACTCACGGATGGCACGGCGGCAAATTTAAAGGGACGTACAGGTACGCCCATTTGCCCAGCCATGCCAATCTGCCAATGTACATCAGCGTGCACCGGTCGGGAACCGGTTAAAAAGACATTGAAAAATACTACACAAGTATGCAAAACAGCATAGACAAAACAAAAAAAACAACATGTCAGATGGTATGTATGACAAAAAAGATTGTTACTCTCCGGTATATAGTGATCCCTGCTACTCTACGCATTTCTGGTTCAAACACCTTCGTCAGGGGTATTAAGTAAGAGTATATGTAGTCATAATTTAATGTTATGAGAACAGGAGTTTACCTAATTCAATTTGCCTGGTGATCACAGGGAGTCAGATATGGCGAATTGCCAAACAACATCTGTAGATTTATTTGGGGTGAAAGCACTATCCAAACCCTTTAAATGTGGCTCCAGGTCTGTATGTAACCGCAACACTTCCCAAATCTTATGGATATTAGACTTCCATGTGAACAAAGAAAGATCCTCACTGGTTTGCGTCTCCCCGCTCTGCAGTGCAGTGTCATACATACCATGTAACTTGTTGTTTTTTGTTTTGTCTATGCTGTTTTGCATACTTGTGTAGTATTTTTCTATATCTTTTTAATACCGGTCATCACATGATCGAATGATTTTATGTACATTCAATAAATTAAATTTTCTGAAATTATATGTGTGTTTGTTGCCTACAAAGTCCCAATGTAGGGGGATTCCTTTTTCTTTAAAGACCCCTGACCCTCTGTCTGGACAGTGCTGATTGTCCCTGTGCCGATCATATGCACCTCCCAAGAAAAAAAAAAAAACTCTTTAGTAATACACACCAAACTGAGCATGTGCAGAGTGTGCCCAAGGATCTGTTCTATCAGCAGATGTATTGGGGACGGTGGAAGAAGGGGAGGATCAGAGAAGGCAAAATCAAACAGCCTTTTTACACAATGTGGAGGATTAACCCCTTCGGTTCCACAGTGAGTATAAAAAGCATGCTTTACTGCATATACAGGGTGATTTTACTGTTGTGGATTTAGTAACACTTTAAGAACCGCTCCACATTAACACACTCCTTGAGCTGCCTATTCCTCTTGTTCATCCAAGGTAACAAAGAAAAGGGCTAAGGATGCTCAACCATTTAACACGTGATAGTGTTGGGCCACTATTGGGGATGAGGGGAAAGATCTTGGCAAAACATTGAAATGTTTCTGGTGCCGGCAAATTTTCACCTGTTCTAGTTGCAGAGCTGCTTAAAGTGGTAGGAAAGTGCAAAAAAAGAATAGATACATCTGCTCCCTGCAAACGAATGTCATAATGTGCTAGTATGCATAGCATACTAGCACATTATGAAAGACTTACCTGAAAACAAAGCTCTCCAGCTGTCACCGCTGACAGGGCGTCTATCATCACCTGGTCTTCCTTCTCGGTTTGCGGGCAGTTTAGCCGTTTGAACAAACACAAGATTTCCGCACTCAAAGACCGAACCAGTATGCAGCCTCCCCTAAATCACACCTCCCAAAATGGGGGGTGAAATAAGATAACTGAGAAAGGAATGGTAGGGGTATGTGGCGCTCCCTATGGCGGGGTATCCTGTAAGGTGTCTGTGCTCTAACCCCTAAAAAATTAAACCTCTTATTGAATGTAATGTAGCATATTACTACAAATATGTGTGTAAAAATCTATATAAAACACATATACCACTATCATATAAAGTGACTGTGCCGTCTGATTGCAGTGGGAGAAAATGTGACCATCAAAGTCTCCCCTACTGACCTACAATAAATGACATCAAAAATATATATACCCTTTAGGTATCTTAGTGAGTGATGATAAGTGTCCACTCCAGGAGGTAAAAACAGATATACTGATCAATTTAAATAAAATAAAGTGTAAACATCAGTCCCATAAAAAATATAAATGAAAAAATATATAAATGACAAAATGTGAAGCTCCAAAATGGCAAAGTGTTCATAAAAATTGTGACTCTTGTGGTGAAAATGATATCCGGTGACTTCCGTGCTCCCCCTCAAGGGTCCCCACTCACCAGCTCCTCATACCCCTTCAGGGGCAATAGGCATGTAGCAGCAGAAGGTGAAGGGCTTCCCAGATCCAATGCAGGTGTCAGCACGTATCTCCTCTGTGACCCAGCTCCCAACAGTGGATGGTGCACCAACTTTTTGCATCACGTCCTCATAGGAAAAAACAGGGCTCCCATAGTGTAGTAGTTTTTATAAAAAGATTTTATTTTAAAAAGCAACCAATAAAATCAATCATGACTCCCCATCAGGGGCAGCCAAAAATCACACTGACCGTGGGAAAAAAATAGCGTAGAAAGAGGGAGCTATGGATGAGGCACAACAGCGCGACCAGCGTGCGCCTCAGCTGCGTTCCAAGCTAG
Organism: Aquarana catesbeiana; assembly: GCF_042186555.1. Taxonomy (NCBI): domain Eukaryota; kingdom Metazoa; phylum Chordata; class Amphibia; order Anura; family Ranidae; genus Aquarana; species Aquarana catesbeiana. Next base: position 63,030,283 of record NC_133331.1, on the reverse strand, counting down.
CTCTGACTTCCGGGTGTGATGTAAGTGTGTAGCTCCGCCTTGGAACACAGCTAAAGGCGCACGCCGGTCGGCTGTTGTGCCTCATCCATAGCTCCAAATCTCTGTGAAATTTTAGGAAAAAGAAAACTCTTGAATTAGCCCAAACCAATTTGTAAGCTCTTCTGGGGTGGGGCTTGAAGGAAAAGTTCCTGTGTGCTTTCTGGAAGCTTTACAAATACTTTAGAATAAATAAATGAATAATTAATACTGGCAAGGGCCACTTTGCTTTTTAGCCTGGATTCACACTTATGAGCATGTGAGCATTTTGGATTTTTTTTTGCATTTTTTTTGCATGTTTTTCAAGCATTTTCATGGTTGAGCATTTTGATTTTAGCCAATGGAAAGCAGGTTACTTGGAGGAGGAGATTTTTTTTTTTTTTAACCCTTCAAAAATGATTGGATGATAAAATCAGCATAGTTTCTCCTCATTTCAGATATTCCCAATGGCATCCCTAGAGGGGGCCCTGACCCCCCCCAACATTATGCTGTGCCCCACCATGTGCCAATTAAAAAAAAACATTTTTTTTTTTTACAAAAAGGCAATGTCTAAGAGGGAGAGCGTCCCCAGTCAGCTCCTGCGGGTGATTCCTCCCCCCTCCCTCTGCTCACTGACACTGCATAATGCGAGCGCTCACACAACCACGGCCGCCCGATCTGCTCCTTCCCCTGCATCCTCATTGGCAGAGAGAAGAGCGAGTTGCAGGAAGGACTCCAACAGGACTCTCAGTTACTGAAAAAACAGACTGATTTCTCCCATCCTTAGGACAGGAGAACCAGCCTGTAAATTCCAAGAGATGCCAGACCAGCGCTGTCAATAGCAGGGGCAGGACAGCAAGAGGAGGCTGGGGAACCCCACAGTGGCAGAACACCAGGGCCCGGTGGCAAGACAACCTTTGCAACCCTGATAGTTTTCGTACCTACTTTGGACCCTTATATTTTCTTGGTATGCTGGAGACATATATCTCTTGTTTTCTGCCACCCTGGGGGGCCCCAATACAGTAGGAAGGGACTTCACTGCAGAACATGTGAAAGGGTCCGTTGTGGGATCGTAGTAAAGGGCCCCAGAATATATATATATATATATATATATATATATATATATATATATATATATATATATATAATTGCATTTTATAGTTGCCCCCCTACTTTTGTCCCTGTCCCCCCATGTGCCACCCCTAAATATGAAGGCTGGAGACGCCACTGGATATTCCCCTCAGATCTCCGGAGACTGCACTTCCAAGTAGTGCAAAGTGGATTTGCCTTTAGTAAATCAACCCCACTGTCTGTATTGAGGTACGTGTTTTCAGTTGGAGAGCCGGAGGAAGTGTCAATGAACTACAAGTACGGCGATCACTCCACAGTATAAATGAGTACACCCCAACAGATTTGTTGGAAAATCTTTACTTTCCTTTCAGGATGAGCATTTTCTATGGGACACTATTCTACAAAATACTCCACAAATGCGTTCCATTGTTTGCAACAAAGATTGGTTAATTTGCACACACAAAAAAGTATTTTTCCTAAAAAAATTAATTCAAGACCATGTTGTAAAAATGAATACACCCCAGTGAAAGTCCTAAGCTGAATACACACTATCATAGACATGCACACAGGGTGTGCCACACGCTAATCACTCAGTGTGGCGCAGATTCCCCCTTTTTAGACCCTTGATATTACACCAAAGCCCCCTAATGGGGCTCCAAAAAAGATTGTAAAAAATATTTTAAAAAAATTGATTGTAAAAAATAATAAAAATAAAAACTACTGACACCATCCACTGCCCTACTGACACGGTCAGTATACAGTATATACTTATGCACACAGACGCATATGTGTTTGAGCTTTGGGGTGCACACTCTAATGCAATAGGCTGTGCACACCTATGCACACTATACAATTTTCTGTAGATTTTTTCCTGCAGATTTACCAAAACCGTATAATATGAGGTCAAACCTTAAAGCGGAACGTTAGTGATTTTTTTCAACTTTCCATCTATTAAATCTTCTGCCCTTGTTGTTTTAACTTTGGATAGTAAAACATTTTTTTTCTGCCAGTAAATACCTTATACAGCCCACTTGCTGTTTCTTGTCTGGAAAAATGCCTAGGCTTATGACATCATGCACAGCTCTATCTCTCTCTCTCACTCTCGTGAGAGTTTGCTGGGAAGGGAGGGGGGATGAGTCATAAGAGGGCCAATGAAAGCTGCAGAGCTGGAGGAGTGCCTCTGTGTGTCTGTGTAAGACCAGGAAGTGAACAGGCAGCAGCTTCAGCTGCCACAGTTAAAATGGCTGCAGCCAGACTTAGTGGAGGGAGATTTCTGCAGCATATTTGGCAAGTACAGAATCACAATATATATAAAATAATATGCAAAGTGGTTGCAGGGAAGCTTCAGAATAGCAAAGATGTTTTTATTACAAATTATGTGAGCAGACTGCAGTTCCTCTTTAAGAGTTTAAATATATATGTAATCAGGCAGGCCCTTGCACCACATGGTTTGGGTAAATCTAAAGGAAATGAGACAACAAAAGTTGTATAATGTGTATGGGGTCTAAGGAGCAAAACTACATTTTAGACAACAAAATCCTAACTAACAAGAATTCAGCTACAGGTGAGTGTAATTATTCATTAAACAGGTGTCCAGCAGACAGGTGATTATAAAAGGACGTTATTTAACAAAGAAGAACCCTTCATATTTCATGCTGTCGCAATGGCACCACATGGAAGAGAAATGTCACAAGGCCTGAGAAAGAAAATCATTTCTTTACACAAGAAAGGTGAAGATCAGCAAAGCTTTACTTATCAGTCAGAATACTGTATCAAAAGTGATACAAAAATTTAACAAAGATGGAACTGCAACCATCTCACAGAGACGTCCTTGACATGCACGGAAGTTAACACCTCGACAGGAGTATCTTCTGATGAAAAGGGTTGAAGAACATCGCCATGCAACTTCACTGCAGTTAGCTAAAGAAGTAGAAAGCCAAACTGGAGTGATTGTTTCCCCGTGACACAATACGGTGTACACTGCACAGGAATGGCATGCATGCGTGTCGTCCATAAATCAAGCCTCTCCTAAAGCCCATGCCCAAAAAAGCCTGCCTAGAATTTGCCAGGGCCCATGCTGAAAAAGAAGAAGACTACTGGGACTCTGTCCTCTGGAGTGATGAGACCAGGATAAATGATTTTGGAACTGATGGCTTCAAAACAGTATGGTTAAAGGTGAGGAGTACAAAGAAAAATGCATGGTGCCTATAGTAAAACATGGTGGTGGCAGTGTCCTTTTGTGGGGCTGCATGAGTGCTGCTGATGTCATTTCATTGATGGTATCATGAATTCACAGATGTACTGCTCTATAATGAAAGAGAAGATGCTACCATCACTTTGTGCCCTTGGTTGTCGTGCACTTTTCCAACATGACAATGATCCAAAACACACATCTAAGGCCACTGTTGCATTTCCGAAGAAGAATAGGGTGAAAGTAATTCAGTGGCCAAGTATGTCTCCTGATCTGAACCCAATCAAACACCCATGAGGAATTCTGAAGAGACAAGTTGAGCATTACTCTCCATCCAGCATCCAGGCTCTAAAAGAGGTCCTTCTTGAAGAATGGAAAAAGATAGATGTAGCAATATGTCACCAATGTGTTCATTTCATGCCTAGAAGACTCAGTGCTGCAAATCTTGGAGGTCTTACAAAATACTAGATGTAGTAGTTTTCGTTGTGGTGTGTATTCATTTTTGGATCAACTAATTTGAGTAAAACTGAAGATTTTGTAATCTAATGCCGTGTATACACAAGCGGGATGTCCAACAGAAAAAGTCAGACGGGAGCTTTTCTTCGTATGTTCCGATCGTGTGCATGCACCATCTGACTTTCTACGTCGAAAATTCTGACGGACCTAGAAAGAGAACATGTTCTAATTTTTTCCGCTTGTCTGTATGCTGTTCCGACATACCAAAAACGACGCATGCTCTGAAGCAAATACGAGACGGAAGCTATTGGCTACTGGCTATTGAACTTCCTTTCTAGTCCCGTCCTACGTGTTGTACGTCACCGCGTTCTGGACAGTCGGAATTTGGTGTGACCGTGTGTATGCAAGACAGCTTGAGCAGAATTCCGTCGGAACTCCATCAGAAAAACCTTCAGAGTTTATTCCGACGGGAAAACCGGTCATGTGCACAGGGCATTAGTTGTATTATTAATGAGCTAAACAAATGTTCTATAAAACAGTTTTGTCAACATTTTGGAAATTGTTCTTGTGTTCATTGAGATATTGATTAAAATCTTACTTTTCAAAAGGGGTGTACTCATTTATGCTGAGAAGTCTATTTGTCGCAGTGACAGATGGCACTTGCACTTTGAAGTTTCTCCATTCAAAGGACTGTGTGTCTGTTTGCTCCACCCACACAGGTGCACCAACTTCAAATCTGACAGCTGCTGTAGGGGGAAAAGAAAAACCTGCACGCTGTCAGAGAAGGGCCTTTTTTGAGGGAGGGGATCTGTGTGGCACCATGTTACACAATAAGTACAGGTTTAAAGGGTAACTCCACTTTCGTGGGAAAAAATAGCAAATAAAAATAATAATATAGCACATACAATTGGTACACAAGTCCCTTTCTGCCCACATAATGTCATATCACTTCATGGACTTTGAGTGGAGATACAGTAAAACCTTGGTTTGAGAGTAACTTGGTTTGAGAGCATTTTGAAAAACAAGCAAAATTTTTAAATAAATTTTGACTTGATATACAAGCGATGTCTGGATATACAAGTAGCGTCAAGTCACAAGTGAGTATAAAAGAGAAGAGAGGCGCCTCTAAGTGTAGCAATATGGTTACATTTAATGAAGGTACAACATTTAGCAAGTCACATGGTTAATGATCAAAACAGGCGCATCTAAGTATGCAGGCAACCGGGGTAAAGCTGTCCACATAGACCGTCCTCCGCACCGTGATCGACGTCATCCCTTCCACAAGCGCTTCAAGCTTCGCTTTCAAATCGCTCTACTGCAGAGTGTCCTTCCCGGTCACGATTGCAGACTGACAGCGGTGAGAGCCAACGATGTGGAGGACGGTCTATGTGTACAGCTTTACCCCGGATGCCTGCATACTTAGATGTACCTCTTTTAATCATCAACCATGTGAGTTGCGAAATGTTGTACCTTTGATAAATGTAACCATATTGCTACACTTAAAAGCGCCTCTCTTCTCTTTAAAACTCTGTAGCTCCTGCTGTATTTTGCTTCTAATTCCCTTGTGGAGGCTTCCATTTGTGGATGGATATTTTATGATTACAATCTTTTTATATGGACTATAAACTGAAGGACTTATGAATAAATGGTTGTGGAACGAATCATTTGAGTTTCCATTATTTCTTATGGGGAAATTTGCTTTGATATACAAGTGCTTTGGATTACAAGCATGTTTCCGGTACAAATTATGCTCGCAATCCAAGGTTTTGCTGTATCTGGATGAACGGTGCAGCTACAGGCATCATCCAGATATCTTTTTTTTCAGCAAGCATTTATTATTAGCCACTGGATTGCTTTTACAGCGCCTCTCTGGGCTCTCCCATGCAATCAGAAAGCTGTAGATCTGATCCGGCAGTGGCAGCAGGTTACCACAGAACTGGTTGAGGACTGGATGGTCCCTGGCCATCTCTATGACCCTGGCAGGTCATAAGCGACGTCATGACATCACGTCAGGCTCTGGCAGATGTAAACACTGCCATTTTTTCCCCCTAGAAAGCAGAGATCAATGTTTTCTCATGCTTTCCAGGGTAGAGGAGATATCTGGGGCCTTATAGACCCCAGATCTCTCCATAAAGAGGACCTGTCATGCCTTCTTTTTATCACAAGGGAGGTTTACATTTCTTGTGACAGGAATAAATAGCATAAAAAAATAAGAAAATTAAAGGGACTGTGTAAAAAAAAAATGTAAAGCACCCCCATCCCCTCATGCTCGCTTGCAGAAGCAAATGCATACGTAGGTCGCGCCCGCATATGTAAATGGTGTTCACACCCCTCCCTCCGCAAACGTCAGAGTGAGAGCAATAATTCTAATGCTAGACCTCCTCTGTAACTCTAAACTGGTAACCTGTAAAAATGTTTAAAGCGTTGCCTATGAAGATTTTTTAGTACCGTAGTTTGGCGCCATTCCAAAAGCGTGCGCAATTTTAAAGTGTGACATGTTTGGTATCTATTTACTCAGCGTAACATCATCTTTAACATTCTACAAAAAAAAAAAATGGGTTATATATTGTGTTTTTTTTGCATTAAAATTCATTCAAGTGTATTTTTTCCCAAAAAAATTCCTTTGAAAAGTCGCTGCATAAATACTGTGTGACATAACAAACTGCAAAGCTCGCCATTTTATTCCCTAGGGTCTCTGCTGAAAAAAAAACATATATAATGTTTGGGGATTCTGAGCAATTTTCTAACACAAAAATACAGATTTTTACATGTAGGAGAGAAATGTCAGAATTGGCCTGGGTGGAAACTAGTTTAAAATTACCTTTCCTTTTCAATCTGCAGCGCTGTAATTTTCTGTAAAATGCAATATGGCGACCTGGGGGCTTTCTTTACACAGATGTTGTACAGAACGCCCCCTAGATATGTCATTTTCTGCTTGTGGGATTGGGTCACGGATTTTCCCAAAAGTCTGCACTAAGATACAAGTCAGATTTCAGGCATCCCCTGCAACAAAAAAGTCATTTTTGGTGACATACTACCACAGGAAAATCATGTCCAAAGGGATGCAGACCCTACCACTGTCCTCATTAGAACCCTGCAAGTGCAGCAGCTGATTGATAATTATAAAACCACTCCCATTCACATTCACTTGGACACAGACAAACAAACAGCTATTTCTTCAGAATAACAGAAGATAGGAGTCTGCAACAAAGTGTGTATAAATCCCTGCAATGTACATAGATCACCCAAAGGGGAGTGTTTTTTCTTAACAGAAGTGGAGTTACTCTTTAAGCAGACTTGTACAGTGTGTGAGTCTTCACCTTTTTTAATTTGTTCTTTCTTCAGTTTGGTGTATTTCTCTTTTTAGAAAGCCATGCCCAAGCATTACTCTCCAGCACTTGGCCTCCTCAGTCATTGAATTCCCCGGCCGCTCTGTGTATATCACCAAGCGCTCAGCGCCGTCCAAAACTCAATAGCCTTTTTTTTTTTTTTTTTTTTTTTACATCCGATACTCCTAGCGAACGTGCCAGCGCATTCAAACGGCTCCTTGATGAGACGGCTCGCTCGTTGCCAGATGTGATGTGCTTCTCTGCAGCAGCCCTTAACCCCCTCGCCGCCCACTGCTGGGACTTGTCCTCCTACAAGACGCATTGCTATGCATTTAGAAATCATTCAAGCTTCTTTGAGAGGGATTTCACGCAGCTGGTGAGGCGATCATTGAGCGGTGACTGCGAAATCCAGGAGTAAAAAGACGCAAATAAATAACAGGCTTGGAAACGTTGTCTGCTTATTTAGTTAATGCTGACATTTAATCTGCTTATATTTTGCCTTCCCTTTTCTTCTTCCCCCACCATCATCAACATGCTAATAAAATATTTAAATAATATACACTATATTGTCAAAAGTATTGTGATGCCTGGTTTTACACGCACATGAACTTTAATGACATCCCAGTCTAAAGCCTCGTACACACGATCGGATTTTCGTCCGGGAATTGTGTGATGACAGACTGCTTAAAATCTGACCGTTAGTACACTCCATCAGACAATTGTTGGCCAACTTTCCGCCAACAAATGTTGGATGGTAGGCTAGTAAATTTTCTGCGGACAACGGTCTGTTTTCAGATTTTCCTATCGTGTGTACACAAGTCCGTCACACAAAAGTCCAAAGTACAAACACGCATGCTCGGAAGCAAGGACGAGCCGGAAGTGGTCGGTATTGTAAACTAGCGTTCGTAATGGAGAATTAACATTCGTGACGTGGCAAATTATGAAATCTCCAAATGCAGCGCACAATTCTCTTCTTCTTTAATGGGATAATAATGAAGCTGCTTTGCTGGTGATACTGATGGAGTTATTGCAAACAAATTTTCAAAGGCTTTTATTTTATAGTGATATCAAGAATAATCTTATTATGCTTGTTTGTTTTTTTTTTTTGTTTTTTTTGGCAAGTTACCGCAACACCATTATCCCGTAGTTTTTAAGATCAAAGATACAACTATGTTGGTGTCCCTTGTCAATTTTACAGTGAATTTTTTTAAATGTAACTGCCTACTCCCAAAATGTCATTTGAAGTAAAACACATAGCCAAGTATTATTCTCCACAATTTTTTTACTGTGTATTAAAAAAAGAAAACAAATAAAATTAGACATGCTATCTGCCAATAGAACTTAACCAAAAAGTGCATTCTATGCATCCAAAAATATAGAAAATATACCAAATCAAATCATTATTATTCAACAAAAAAATAAAATAAAAGCCTTATGCATGTGTCCTGCTTCCTAATATAGGGGGTCAACAATGCCAAGAGTTGGTGAAAGCAGGGGTCCGTCATCCGGAATTAATTCTGAAAATCATCCAGGTTATTCTCCTGGAGCTCCCGCAGAAAAGGCATATGACATAATTGGTCATGATTAATAAAGCAACCAATTTTTAGTCCAAGAAATCCTCCTCCTCCTGTTCCTGGACTGGACTTGGGTCAAAGCAATAACTCCAAGGCCAATAATAAATAACACGTTATCTCCTCCGATTCCACAACATGGCTGGTTGACTAATGGCCATTCAGAAACTAACAGAAAAGCGCAAAATGAAAAGTGAGAAATGAAAAGCTCGAATCAACACTCACCAAACTTCTACTAACACTAAAATTAGCAGAAGGAGCCCAAAGGGTGGCGCCTGACAATTGAACTTCTTCTTTATCGGCTTGTAGTACATCTAGTACGTCACTACATTCGTGTTTGTTGGCCAACAATTGTTTGTATGCAAGACAAAATCCAGGCACACACCCTTCGGACAAAAGTCAGACGCTTTGTCTGCGGAAAATCCGATCGTATGTACGAGGCTTTAGTCTGTAGGGTTCATTATTGAGTTGGCCCACCCTTTTGCAGCTATAACAGCTTTAACTCTTCTGGGAAGGCTGTCCACAAGGTTTAGAAGTGTGTCCACCCCAAACTCGTTCATCCATGTCTTTATGGACCTTGCTTTGTGCACTGGTCCAAATCATTTGGTGGAAGGGGGATTAAGGCGTGGGGTTGTTTTTCAGGGGTTGGGCTTGGCCCCTTAGTTCCAGTGAAGGGAACTCTTAAGGGGTCAGCATACCAAGACACTTTGGACAATTTCATGCTCCCAACTTTGTGGGAACAGTTTGGGTATGGCCCCTTTCTGTTCCAACATGACTGCGCACCAGTACACAAAGCAAGGGACAATAAAGACATGGATGAGCAAGTTTGGGGTGGAGGAACTTGACTGGCCTGCACAGAGTCCTGACCTCAACCCGATAGAACACCTTTGGGATGAATTAGAGCGGAGACTGCGAGCCAGGCCTTCTCATCCAACATCAGTGCCTGACCTCACAAACACGCTTGTGGTCAAACATTCCCATGGACACACTCCTAAACCTTGTGGACAGCCTTCCCAGAAGAGTTGAAGCTGTTATAGCTGCAAAGGGTGGGCCAACTCAATATTGAACCCTACGGACTAAGACTGGGATGCCATTAAAGTTCATGTGCGTGTAAAGGCAGGCGTCACAATACTTTTGGTAATATAGTGTAAATTGCTTTTAGAATGAATATGCACTGACATGCGTTGAACAATGCATGCCAGTACCTCTGGTATTAAAGGACCATAAAAGGAAATGCACAAAAGCAGGGAGGAATTGCTATAAGGATAATTGGCACACTTGTGTTGCTGGTTCGCATGAAGGGGCAGATGTCTCATGTCTGCCATACCATTGAATGCAATCCCTTATGTGAACTGCTGAGCCATACACTCATTTCAATGAATAGTTTGTGCTCCTAGTTTGCAGTGCATATTCAGACTTAAAATCTCCAAATGAAGGAGCAGTTTAAAAAAAAAAAATAGAAAATAGGTCTTTGTAATTGCTGGAATTTACTAACAACATGCGTTCGTAAAGACCAGTGTATGAGATTGTATAGACGAGGGTGCGAATGTATGTGCTGTGATAACACCACCATATTAGTCACACTGTAAATTGGTTTAATGCACATGCCTTAATGCAGAGGCGGTACAAGGGGTGGGCAGAAGGGACGGGTGTCCTGGGCGCAGTGTGTATTGTAGGGATGGGGGCGCCCCAAGTTCTTTGTACTATAAGACTAACAGGAGTAGTGACAGAGCCATCACTACTTCTGTCAGCCCAGCGCTGGAAACAGCAAGGAGAGGAGGAAGAAGCCGGGAGGAGGTGCGGGCTGTGCTCTCTCTTCTCCTCCTTCTCATAAGCTTGCACATAATAAAGGGGGTGCAATCTGGTATCTTTGCAATGCATTACCATAAGATAGGACCGCGCACCTTAATGCATGGAAAACTGGACATGCTCTTTTTTTATGTATTGCACCACGATGCTCAGATGGTTCACATCTGTGAGTTTTAGGGCTTGTTTACACTTGCTTCAAAATGTGGTGTAGGACATGCTTTTTTAAAGCGCTCTGAATGGCAGTCAAGGCTCCTGTCACTAAATAAACTGGTCAGCTTACAATCCTTTTCACACATTGTGTTTGCTTTGCTTCAAAAATTATACCCCATGTCACTTTCTTGGTGCTTCATAGCATCTCCAAACCCTCCAAAGAAGTCTGTGAAATGTTTACTTACAGCACCTGAAGCTTTTGAGAGGCTTTTATTCAGCGTTAGCTTTGATTTGTTTTGGTGGTATTGCAGGTATGAGATATCCCAGGATGCACTGGGAAACCAACAAGCAAAGACGCCATCAACAGTCACTTCTGGGAATATCTGGTGCAGACGTCACATGTTAGATCTTTTACTGTATGTATGTTGACTTCAGTGGAATGTGGAGAGTTCTAAATAAATATAGTATTTGAGGGAGTATGAACATCTTATACGCAGCCAATCTGCCTACCCATGACAGCTCAACTTTAGCTAAGTTTTTAATTTCTTTGTCAATTTTGGCTGGCATTGGTTGATAATTAGCATCTGCAAGGTAAGCACAAGTAGGTGTAATAGTGATACCAAGATCGATTGTGTCTTTCTTGGCCCAGGTGTACAGCAACTTGTATTTAAAGCTAGAAACATTATGGTTTGGGATGCTTAAATTCAATATTAGAGATTTGGTGTGATTGACCTTATAGTACGATAGCTGACTGAATTCCGTAAAAATTGTATGAGCTCTAGGAAGAGATTTGTGAAAGTTTGTTAGAATCAGAATGATATTGTCCGCAAATAAGTTAATGATATTGGGTCTTTCTCGAAATAGGAACCCTGTTACTTGTGGATCTGAACTAAGTTAAATATTGTAGGTGATAGTGGACATCCTTGCCTCCTACTGCTTGATATGACAAAGGGCTTGGATAACATGTTCTCTGTGTACACCTGGTCCAAAGTGGAGGAATACAGTGCTGATATTGCCGATAAAATGGAGCCTTGAATACCAAACCTCTGAAGGACCTGAGACATATAGTTCCAATGCACACGGTCAAACGTCTTCTCAGTAGGGATGAGCTTCGTGTTCGAGTCGAACCCATGTTCGACTCGAACATCGGCTGTTCGATCGTTCGTCGAATTGCGAACGATATGGGCCATTCGCGCCAAATTCGTGTGGCGCGTCACGGCCCATAATTCACTGCGGCATCGCAGTGCATTGCTTGCTGATGATTGGCCAAGCATGCACAATGACCCGCATGCTTGGCCAATCACAGCGCCGCCTTAACAGAGAGCCATAATTGGCCAAAGCCAAGGAGGCTTTGGCCAATTATGGCTCAGGGGATTTAGTACACGCCCCACACTATATAAGGCCGCCTGCACGGCGGCCCTGTGCAGTGTGTTCCGGTGTGCTTAGAGAGAGAGAGAGACAGTGTCATTTCATTTGAGTTAGCTAGATTAGGCAGGACAGTCAGTCAGTTAGCTGCACTTAAAGTGTATTGTGTATATATATGCATCCCAGGTGTTGCATATATATATATATATATATATACACTATATTCAGTTTAGCTAGATCCGTTCCTGTTATCTTCTAGACTATTTACATTTAGTGCAGTGCGTCCTGCTCACAGTGTTCAGCTAGATCCGTTCCTGTTATATTCCTACTGACAGGCAGGCTTGTCTTGTTACAGTATTTTGAAGAAAATTACTGGTGTTCTTTTGATCCTATTAGTGCCACAGTCAGGCAGCTAGACTATTTACATTTAGTGCAGTGCGTCCTTCTCACAGTGTTCAGCTAGATCCGTTCCTGTTATCTTCTTACTGACAGGCAGGCTTGTCTTGTTACAGTATTTTAAAGAAAATTACTGGTGTTCTTTTGATCCTATTAGTACCACAGTCAGGCAGCTAGACTATTTACAGTTAGTGCAGTGCGTCCTGCCCACAGTGTTCTGCTAAACCTACAAGTAAGTGGGGTGCATCCTGCTCACAGTGTTCAGCTAAACCTACAAGTTAGTGGGGTGCGTCCACCTCACAGTGTTCAGCTAAACCTACAAGCTAGTGGGGTGCGTCCTGCTCACAGTGTTCAGCTAGATCCATTTCTGTTATCTTCTTACTGACAGGCAGGCTTGTCTTGTTACAGTAAATACAGCTACCTGAAGAAAATTGCTGGTGTTCTTTTGATCCTATTAGTACCACAGTCAGGCAGCTAGACTATTTACAGTTAGTGCAGTGCGTCCTGCTCACAGTGTTCTGCTAAACCTACAAGTTAGTGGGGTGCGTGCTGCTCACAGTGTTCAGCAAAACCTACAAGTTAGTGGGGTGCGTCCACCTCACAGTGTTCAGCTAAACCTACAAGCTAGTGGGGTGCGTCCTGCTCACAGTGTTCAGCTAGATCCGTTCCTGTTATCTTCTTACTGACAGGCAGGCTTGTCTTGTTACAGTATTTTAAAGAAAATTGCTGGTGTTCTTTTGATCCTATTAGTACCACAGTCAGGCAGCTAGACTATTTACAGTTAGTGCAGTGCGTCCTGCTCACAGTGTTCTGCTAAACCTACAAGTTAGTGGGGTGCGTCCTGCTCACAGTGTTCAGCTAAACCTACAAGTTAGTGGGGTGCGTCAACCTCACAGTGTTCAGCTAAACCTACAAGCTAGTGGGGTGCGTCCTGCTCACAGTGTTCAGCTAGATCCGTTCCTGTTATCTTCTTACTGACAGGCAGGCTTGTCTTGTTACAGTATTTTAAAGAAAATTGCTGGTGTTCTTTTGATCCTATTAGTACCACAGTCAGGCAGCTAGACTATTTACAGTTAGTGCAGTGCGTCCTGCTCACAGTGTTCTGCTAAACCTACAAGTTAGTGGGGTGCGTCCTGCTCACAGTGTTCAGCTAAACCTACAAGTTAGTGGTGTGCGTCCACCTCACAGTGTTCAGCTAAACCTACAAGCTAGTGGGGTGCGTCCTGCTCACAGTGTTCAGCTAGATCCGTTCCTGTTATCTTCTTACTGACAGGCAGGCTTGTCTTGTTACAGTATTTTAAAGAAAATTACTGATGTTCTTTTGATCCTATTAGTACCACAGTCAGGCAGCTAGACTATTTACAGTTAGTGCAGTGCGTCCTGCTCACAGTGTTCTGCTAAACCTACAAGTTAGTGGGGTGCGTCCTGCTCACAGTGTTCAGCTAAACCTACAAGTTAGTGGGGTGCGTCCACCTCACAGTGTTCAGCTAAACCTACAAGCTAGTGGGGTGCGTCCTGCTCACAGTGTTCAGCTAGATCCGTTTCTGTTATCTTCTTACTGACAGGCAGGCTTGTCTTGTTACAGTAAATACAGCTACCTGAAGAAAATTGCTGGTGTTCTTTTGATCCTATTAGTACCACAGTCAGGCAGCTAGACTATTTACAGTTAGTGCAGTGCGTCCTGCTCACAGTGTTCTGCTAAACCTACAAGTTAGTGGGGTGCGTGCTGCTCACAGTGTTCAGCAAAACCTACAAGTTAGTGGGGTGCGTCCACCTCACAGTGTTCAGCTAAACCTACAAGCTAGTGGGGTGCGTCCTGCTCACAGTGTTCAGCTAGATCCGTTCCTGTTATCTTCTTACTGACAGGCAGGCTTGTCTTGTTACAGTATTTTAAAGAAAATTGCTGGTGTTCTTTTGATCCTATTAGTACCACAGTCAGGCAGCTAGACTATTTACAGTTAGTGCAGTGCGTCCTGCTCACAGTGTTCTGCTAAACCTACCAGTTAGTGGGGTGCGTCCTGCTCACAGTGTTCAGCTAAACCTACAAGTTAGTGGGGTGCGTCAACCTCACAGTGTTCAGCTAAACCTACAAGCTAGTGGGATGCGTCCTGCTCACAGTGTTCAACTAGATCCGTTCCTGTTATCTTCTTACTGACAGGCAGGCTTGTCTTGTTACAGTATTTTAAAGAAAATTGCTGGTGTTCTTTTGATCCTATTAGTACCACAGTCAGGCAGCTAGACTATTTACAGTTAGTGCAGTGCGTCCTGCTCACAGTGTTCTGCTAAACCTACAAGTTAGTGGGGTGCGTCCTGCTCACAGTGTTCAGCTAAACCTACAAGTTAGTGGTGTGCGTCCACCTCACAGTGTTCAGCTAAACCTACAAGCTAGTGGGGTGCGTCCTGCTCACAGTGTTCAGCTAGATCCGTTCCTGTTATCTTCTTACTGACAGGCAGGCTTGTCTTGTTACAGTATTTTAAAGAAAATTACTGATGTTCTTTTGATCCTATTAGTACCACAGTCAGGCAGCTAGACTATTTACAGTTAGTGCAGTGCGTCCTGCTCACAGTGTTCTGCTAAACCTACAAGTTAGTGGGGTGCGTCCTGCTCACAGTGTTCAGCTAAACCTACAAGTTAGTGGGGTGCGTCCACCTCACAGTGTTCAGCTAAACCTACAAGCTAGTGGGGTGCGTCCTGCTCACAGTGTTCAGCTAGATCCGTTTCTGTTATCTTCTTACTGACAGGCAGGCTTGTCTTGTTACAGTAAATACAGCTACCTGAAGAAAATTGCTGGTGTTCTTTTGATCCTATTAGTACCACAGTCAGGCAGCTAGACTATTTACAGTTAGTGCAGTGCGTCCTGCTCACAGTGTTCTGCTAAACCTACAAGTTAGTGGGGTGCGTCCTGCTCACAGTGTTCAGCTAAACCTACAAGTTAGTGGGGTGCGTCCACCTCACAGTGTTCAGCTAAACCTACAAGCTAGTGGGGTGCGTCCTGCTCACAGTGTTCAGCTAGATCCGTTCCTGTTATCTTCTTACTGACAGGCAGGCTTGTCTTGTTACAGTATTTGAAAGAAAATTGCTGGTGTTCTTTTGATCCTATTAGTACCACAGTCAGGCAGCTAGACTATTTACAGTTAGTGCAGTGCGTCTTGCTCACAGTGTTCTGCTAAACCTACAAGTTAGTGGGGTGCGTCCACCTCACAGTGTTCAGCTAAAGCTACCTGTAGAAGGTTGGTGGTGTTCTCATACTACAGGCAGGCAGTTGATTTTGCTAGCTGCAGTATCAGTACATATATATATATATATATATATATATATATATATATATATATATCCCAGCTTAGTGCAGCTACAGGCCATTAGTATGTCTGGAAGGCCAAGAAGGAGAGGCAGACAGTCACAAGCCAATAAGAGAGGGCAAGCAGGCTCTGTGTCTAGTGCTGGTCGTGGAGACGGTGCATCCTCATCAGCACGTGGCCATGGGACATGCTTGGCCTTTTTTTCGGCAGCTGGCCATGTTGAGCCGCAACATGCAGAAGACTTGGTCGAGTGGATGACCAAGCCGTCCTCATCCTCCTCATCCTCTCTCACCCATGCCC
The DNA here is from genome assembly GCF_042186555.1 of Aquarana catesbeiana. Lineage (NCBI taxonomy): Eukaryota > Metazoa > Chordata > Amphibia > Anura > Ranidae > Aquarana > Aquarana catesbeiana. The sequence goes on along the minus strand of NC_133331.1, from coordinate 63,014,330 downwards.
AGGGTACTTTGTCTGGCAAAGCAGCGGCCTCTTCCCTCGGCTCAATGTCATCAGTGACTCCTTCCCTAGCCCCACCATGTCCTCCTGAGGAGTCCCTCGAACTGTTTGACCACAGTGTTGGGTACATGCTCCAGGAGGATGCCCAGCGTTTGGAAGGCTCTGATGATGATACTGAGCTCGATGAAGGCAGTAACACGAGCACGGACAGAGGGGGTGCCCAAGAAGGACAGCAATCTGGCAGTCATGCTCCCCCTGCTGCAGCATACTGCCAGGTTTGCTCCAGTGATGAGGAGGGAGGGGATGATGAGGTCACTGACTCAACGTGGGTGCCTGATAGGAGAGGGGAGGAGGAGGAGGAGGAGGAGGCGGCACATCACCAACGAGGCAGGATGCCCTCCAGGGGCCAGCCTAAGGGCAGCACATTGACTTCATCACACCCCAAAGCTCCACATGTGCAGGGCGCTGCAGTCTCTGCGCGTTATTCAAAAAGTTCTTTGGTGTGGGCCTTTTTTGAGACGAGTGCATCAGATCGCACCGCTGCTATTTGCAACATATGTCTCAAGCGTATCTCGCGTGGCCAAAACATCTCCCGCTTGGGTACCACATGCTTGACCAGACATATGTTGACCTGCCATGCAGTTCGTTGGCAAGCGTATCTAAAAGACCCACACCAAAGAACAAAGAGGACCTCTGCTTGCTCCTCATCAGCTGAGATTTCCAACCCCACTAGACCTTCAGTCCTCTCTGAGACCTGCACTGAGAGGAATGAAGGTGTAGAATTAGGTGTGTCACAGCCACGTACTTGTGGGCAATCTGATTTTGGTACACCGACGTCAGATTGTACCAGGCAAATTTCCCTGCCCCAGCTGCTGCACCGCCGAAAGAAGTTTGCTCCCAGCCATCCACATGCCCAGCGGTTGAATGCTAGCTTGGCAAAATTGCTAGCACTTCAACTGCTGCCTTTTCAGTTGGTAGACTCTGCCCCCTTCCGTGAGTTTGTGGAATGTGCAGTTCCTCAGTGGCAGGTACCCAAACGCCACTTTTTCTCACGGAAGGCGATTCCGGCTCTCTACCAGCATGTGGAAGGCAATGTCCATGCCTCGCTGGACAGGGCGGTCAGCGGTAAGGTGCATATTACCGCTGACTCATGGTCCAGCAGGCATGGACAGGGACGTTACCTAAGTTTCACGGCGCATTGGGTGACTCTGCTGGCAGCTGGGAAGGATGCAGGACAAGGTGCAGTAGTGTTGGAGGTTGTTCCGCCACCACGCCTCCAAAATGCTAATGATTGGGACACACCTCTCTCCTCCACCCCCTCCTCTTCTTCTTCCTCCATGGCCTCTTCCTCGGAACCAGCGGTGCTCCGTAGTCGTTCAAGGGGCTACGCAAGTACGCAGGCCAAAAGATGCCATGCGGTGCTTGAGCTGGTGTGCTTGGGGGACAGGAGCCACACTGGGGCAGAGGTTCTGTCAGCTCTGCAGGGGCAGGTTCAGAGGTGGTTGACGCCACGCCAACTTAAGGCAGGAATGGTGGTTTGCGACAATGGCACCAACCTCCTCTCTGCCCTCCGACAGGGACAAATGACCCATGTGCCCTGTTTGGCTCACGTCCTTAACTTGGTGGTGCAGCGGTTCTTGGGCAGGTACCCGGGCTTACAGGATGTCCTGAGGCAGGCCAGGAAAGTCTGTGTGCATTTCCACTGGTCATATAATGCCAGTGCTTGGCTGACGGACCTCCAAAAGGAGTTTAACCTGCCCAAGAACCGCCTAATCTGTGACATGCCCACCAGGTGGAACTCAACGTTGGCCATGCTGCAGCGGCTGCACACGCAGCAGAGGGCCATCAATGAGTACCTGTGCGACTATGGCACCAGGACAGGGTCAGGGGAGCTTGGTTTTTTTTCCCCACGCCAGTGGGCCATGATCAGGGATGCATGCACTGTCCTGTCACCATTTGAGGAGGCCACGAGGATGGTGAGCAGTGACAGTGCATGCATCAGTGACACTGTCCCCCTTGTCCACCTGTTGGAGCACACGCTGCATGGAATAATGGACAGGGCACTTGAGGCAGAACAGAGGCAGGAAGAGGAGGACTTCCTTAGCTCTCAAGGCCCCCTTTATCCAGACACTGTTCCTGCGTGCCCGCCGATCACACAGGAAGAGGACGAGGAGGAAGAGGAGGAGGAGGAGGAGGAAGATTGTGTCAGTATGGAGGTGGAGCCTGGCACACAGCATCAGCAGCAGTCTTTAAGGGATCAGTCCCAAGAAACACATGGACTTGTACGTGGCTGGGAGGCGGTGGCTGCGGACCATGTCGTCCTTAGTGACCCAGAGGACTCCGGACCGAATGCCTCAGCAAACCTACGCTGCATGGCCTCCCTGATCCTGCAAAGCCTGCGTAAGGATCCTCGTATTCGTGGTATCAAGGAGAAGGACCAATACTGGCTGGCAACCCTCCTTGATCCACGTTACAAGGGTAAGGTTGCGGACCTTATCTTGCCATCGCAGAGGGAGCAGAGGATGAAACATCTTCGGGAGGCCTTGCAGAAAGGTCTGTGCAACGCGTTCCCAGAGACTGGGAGGTTACAAACTCCTGTTTCTGGACAACGTGTTGCTGAGGCTTCGGTCAGTCAAAGAAGGAGCGGTGGAGAAGGTGGCCGTCTGACCGATGCGTTCAGACAATTTTTTGGTCCGCAGCCCCAAGGTATGATCGGTTCCAGCAACCATCGCCAGCGTCTGTTTTACATGGTGCAGGAATACCTAGGGGCAAGATCAGACTTGGACACCTTTCCCACCGAAAATCCTCTGGGTTACTGGGTCTTGAGGATGGATCACTGGCCAGAGCTTGCACAGTATGCAATTGAGCTACTGGCCTGTCCTGCATCCAGCGTTCTTTCGGAACGCACATTCAGTGCTGCTGGAGGCGTGGTAACCGATCACAGGGTGCGTCTGTCCACTGACTCGGTCGATCGACTGACCTTCATAAAAATGAATGAGTCTTGGATCACCACCAGCTACCAAGCACCTGATGCTGATGTAACTGAATAATTTTTTTTGAAATCTCAGATCCCTTCAAAGACTGCCTATGCTGATGCTGAGTGACTATTCCTGAGTAATTATCCTCTTCCTCCTCAATCATCACGCTGATAGCTTGTAAGAGCATTTTTGGTTCTGGGCGCCACCACCAGTGCCTAAGGCACAATTTTTCAGCCCCTGTTTAACAGGGGCATGTAATTACGATTTTTGATGTAATACTTTGCAGCAGGGCTCGTTCCTGCATTCCAACTAGAGTGTCTGTGAGGGGTTGCAGTGTTGTGGCACCAGCACCAGTGCCTAAGGCCCAATTTTTCAGCCCTTGTTTAACAGGGGCGTGTAATTACAATTTTTGATGCAATACTTTGCAGCAGGACTCGTTCCTGCATTCCAACTAGAGTGTCTGTGAGGGGTTGCAGTGTTGTGGCACCAGCACCAGTGCCTAAGGCCTAATTTTTCAGCTCCTGTTCAACAGGGGCATGTAATTACAATTCTTGATCTAATATTTCACAGCAGAGCCCTGTGAGGGCTTACAGTGTTGTGGCCACAGCAACACCTAAGGCCCAAATTTCTGCTGAGTATATAGGGCAGGACCCTACTTTCAAACAACTAACTTACAAACGACTCCTACTTGCAAACGGAAGGAGACAACAGGAAGTGAGAATAAATCTACCCCTAGGAAGGGAAATTCTCTCCTGTAAGAGTTAATATGGGAAAAACATTTCTCCTTTCCACTGATGCTTTCCAATCCATTGGGACAAAAAGTGAGGTGAAATCTTCTGAAGAGGAGGAAAGACAGCAAAACAAATGTCACAGGGGTGATAACCCTTCCCTATTTTTTCCAAAAAGCTTAAAAAAGATTTTTTGGCTGGAGCTAAACACGTTAAAAATGTACCCGTTCAAAATTACAAAGAGATTCTACTTAACAACAAACCTACAGCCTGTATACTGCTGTTCAGAGTATATAGGGCCTGGTGGCCCCACACCTTTCCTTATTTTAATTTGGGTGCGGGGTTCCCCTTAATATCCATACAAGACCCAAAGGGCCTGGTAATGGACTGGGGGGTACCCATGCCGTTTGTCTCACTGATTTTCATCCATATTGCCAGGACCCGACATTACATTAAACCCGCAAGCAGTTTTAAATGAGATTTTTTCCTTTAAAAATGACATTTGGTGCAGGGACTGTTCTAAACACGGGAAACACGCGTCACTTTACAGGCATACTATAGACACCCCTCAGGTACGATATTTAAAGGAATATTTCACTTTTTTTTTTTACTTTAAGCATCATTAAAATCACTGCTCCCGAAAAAACGGCCGTTTTTAAAAGTTTTTTTTGCATTGATACATGTCCCCTGGGGTAGGACCCGGGTCCCCAAACCCTTTTTAGGACAATACCATGCAAATTAGCCTTTAAAATTAGCACTTTTGATTTCGAACGTTCGAGTCCCATAGACGTCAATGGGGTTCTAACGTTCGTGCGAACTTTCGGTCCGTTCGCAGGTTCTGGTGCGAACCGAACCGGGGGGTGTTCGGCTCATCCCTACTTCTCAGCATCAATAGAAAGAGGCAAAGAATGCGTTCAACGTTATCATACATACATACATACATTATACAACATCATACCAACAGTCAGACATGGTGGTTTTAGCGTGATGATCTGGGGCTGCTTTGCAGCTTCAGAACCTGGACGACTTACCATAATTGATGGAACCATGAATTCTGAGCTCTACCAGAAAATCCTAAAGGAGAATGTTCGGCCATCAGTTTGTGACCTCACATTCAAGTGCACTTGGGTTATGCAGCAGGACAATGATCTGAAACACAACAGCAAGTCCACCTCCAAATGGTTCAAACAAAGCAAAATGTAGGTTTTAGAGTGGCCTAGTCAAAGCCCAGACTTAAATCAAATTGAGATGCTGTATCATGACCTTACAAAGGCCGTTCATGCTGGAAAACCCTCCAATGTGGCTGAATTGAAACAATTTTGCAAAGATGAGTGGGCCAAAATTGCTCCACATCAATGTAAAAGACTCAATGCCAGTTATCGCAAACGTTTGATTGCAGTTGTTCCAGCCAAGGGTGGTACAACCAGTTATTAGGTTTAGAGGGCAATTTCTTTTTCACATAAAGCCAGGCAGGTTTGGACAGCTTTTTTGCCTTAATAAATAAAACCATCATTTAACCACTTGACGACCGCCTCACGCCGATGTACGTCGGCAAAGTGGCACGGACAGGCAAAATCACGTACATGTACGTGATTTGCCTTCCGCGGGTGGGGGGTCCGATCGGACCCCCCCCCCGGTGCCCGAGGCGGTCGTCTTTTGTCCAGCGGCGATCCGTGATGAGGGGAAGACCATCCGTTCGTGGCCCATCCCTCGCGATCGCCGCCGGCCAATGAGAACACTCCTTTGCTGCTGTATGCTAAACAGCAGCAAAGGAAGTGATGTCATCTCCCCTCGGGTCGGTATTTTCCGTTCCGGCCCGAGGAGAGAAGACATCTATGTGAGTGCACAACACACACACACACACAGTAGAACATGCCAGGCACACAAAACACCCCGATCCCCCCCCCCCGATCGCCCCCCGATCCCCCCCCAATCACCCCCCCCCCCCCTGTCACAAACTGACACCAGCAGTTTTTTTTTTTTTTTTTTTTTTTCTGATTACTGCATAGTGTCAGTTTGTGACAGTTACAGTGTTGGGACAGTGAGTATTACCCCCCTTTAGGTCTAGGGTACCCCCCTAACCCCCCCTAATAAAGTTTTAACCCCTTGATCACCCCCTGTCACCAGTGTCACTAAGCGATCATTTTTCTGATCGCTGTATTAGTGTCGCTGGTGACGCTAGTTAGTGAGGTAAATATTTAGGTTCGCCATCAGCGTTTTATAGCGTCAGGGACCCCCATATACTACCTAATAAATGTTTTAACCCCTTGATTGCCCCCTAGTTAACCCTTTCACCACTGATCACCGTATAACCGTTACGGATGACGCTGGTTAGTTCGTTTATTTTTTATAGTGTCAGGGCACCCGCCGTTTATTACCGAATAAAGGTTTAGCCCCCTGATCGCCCGGCGGTGATATGCGTCGCCCCAGGCAGCGTCAGATTAGCGCCAGTACCGCTAACACCCACGCATGCAGCATACGCCTCCCTTAGTGGTATAGTATCTGATCGGATCAATATCTGATCCGATCAGATCTATACTAGCGTCCCCAGCAGTTTAGGGTTCCCAAAAACGCAGTGTTAGCGGGATCAGCCCAGATACCTGCTAGCACCTGCGTTTTGTGCCTCCGCCCAGCCCACCCAAGTGCAGTATCGATCGATCACTGTCACTTACAAAACACTAAACGCATAACTGCAGCGTTCGCAGAGTCAGGCCTGATCCCTGCGATCGCTAACAGTTTTTTTGATAGCATTTTGGTGAACTGGCAAGCACCAGCCCCAGGCGTCAGGTTAGCGCCAGTACCGCTAACACCTACGCACGCAGCATACGCCTCCCTTAGTGGTATAGTATCTGAACGGATCAATATCTGATCCGATCAGATCTATACTAGCGTCCCCAGCAGTTTAGGGTTCCCAAAAACGCAGTGTTAGCGGAATCAGCCCAGATACCTGCTAGCACCTGCGTTTTGCCCCTCCGCCCGGCCCAGCCCAGCCCACCCAAGTGCAGTATCGATCGATCACTGACACTTACAAAACACTAAACGCATAACTGCAGCGTTCGCAGAGTCAGGCCTGATCCCTGCGATCGCTAACAGTTTTTTTTGTAGCGTTTTGGTGAACTGGCAAGCACCAGCCCCAGGCAGCGTCAGATTAGCGCCAGTACCGCTAACACCCACGCACGCACCGTACACCTCCCTTAGTGGTATAGTATCTGATCGCATCAATATCTGATCCGATCAGATCTATACTAGCGTCACCAGCAGTTTAGGGTTCCCAAAAACGCAGTGTTAGCGGGATCAGCCCAGATACCTGCTAGCACCTGCGTTTTGCCCCTCCGCCCGACCCGGCACAGCCCACCCAAGTGCAGTATCGATCAATCACTGACACTTACAAAACACTAAACGCATAACTGCAGCGTTCGCAGAGTCAGGCCTGATCCCTGCGATCGCTAACGTTTTTTGGTAGCGTTTTGGTGAACTGGCAAGCGCCAGCGGCCTAGTACACCCCGGTCGTAGTCAAACCAGCACTGCAGTAACACGTGGTTACGTGGCGAGTCCCATAAGTGCAGTTGAAGCTGGTGAGGTGGCAAGCACAAGTAGTGTCCCGCTGCCACCAAAAAGACAAACACAGGCCCATCGTGCCCATAGTGCCCTTCCTGCTGCATTCGCCAATCCTAATTGGGAACCCACCGCTTCTGCAGCGCCCGTACTTCCCCCATTCACATCCCCAACCAAATGCAGTCGGCTGCATGAGAGGCATTTTTATGTCCTCCCGAGTACCCCTACCCAACGAACCCCCAAAAAAGATGTTGTGTCTGCAGTAAGAGCGCGGATATAGGCGTGACACCCGCTATTATTGTCCCTCCTGTCCTGACAATCCTGGTCTTGCATTGGTGAATGTTTTGAACGCTACCATTCACTAGTTGAGTATTAGCGTAGGGTACAGCATTGCACAGACTAGGCACACTTTCACAGGGTCTCCCAAGATGCCATCGCATTTTGAGAGACCCGAACCTGGAACCGGTTACCGTTATAAAAGTTAGTTACAAAAAAAGTGTAAAAAAAAAAAAAAATATGAAATAAAAAAAAATAGTTGTTGTTTTATTGTTCTCTCTCTCTCTATTCTCTCTCTCTATTGTTCTGCTCTTTTTTACTGTATTCTATTCTGCAATGTTTTATTGTTATTGTTATTGTTATTGTTATTATGTTTTATCATGTTTGTTTTTCAGGTGTGTAATTATTTACACTTTACTGTGCTTTATTGTTAACCATTGTTAACCATTTTTTTGTCTTCAGGTACGCCATTCACGACTTTGAGTGGTTATACCAGAATGATGCCTGCAGGTTTAGGTATCATCTTGGTATCATTCTTTTCAGCCAGCGGTCGGCTTTCATGTAAAAGCAATCCTAGCGGCTAATTAGCCTCTAGACTGCTTTTACAAGCCGTGGGAGGGAATGCCCCCCCCCCCACCGTCTTCCGTGTTTTTCTCTGGCTCTCCTGTCTCAACAGGGAACCTGAGAATGCAGCCGGTGATTCAGCCAGCTGACCATAGAGCTGATCAGAGACCAGAGTGGCTCCAAACATCTCTATGGCCTAAGAAACCGGAAGCTACGAGTATTTCATGACTTAGATTTCGCCGGATGTAAATAGCGCCATTGGGAAATTGGGGAAGCATTTTATCACACCGATCTTGGTGTGGTCAGATGCTTTGAGGGCAGAGGAGAGATCTAGGGTCTAATAGACCACAATTTTTTCAAAAAAGAGTACCTGTCACTACCTATTGCTATCATAGGGGATATTTACATTCCCCGAGATAACAATAAAAATGATTAAAAAAAAAAATATGAAAGGAACAGTTTAAAAGTAAGATTAAAAAAGCAAAAAAATAATAAAGAAAAAAAAAAAAAAAAACCACCCCTGTCGCCCCCTGCTCTCGCGCTAAGGCGAACGCAAGCGGCGGTCTGTCGTCAAACATAAACAGCAATTGCACCATGCATGTGAGGTATCACCGCGAAGGCCAGATCGAGTGCAGTAATTTTTCCAGTAGACCTCCTCTGTAAATCTAAAGTGGTAACCTGTAAAGGCTTTTGAAGGCTTTTAAACATGTATTTATTTTGTTGCCACTGCACGTTTGTGCGCAATTTTAAAGCATGTCATGTTTGGTATCCATGTACTCGGCCTAAGATCATCTTTTTTATTTCATCAAACATTTGGGCAATATAGCGTGTTTTAGTGCATTAAAATTAAAAAAAGTGTGTTTTTTCCCCAAAAAATGCGTTTGAAAAATCGCTGCGCAATTACTGTGTGAAAAAAAAAAATGAAACACCCACCATTTTAATCTGTAGGGCATTTGCTTTAAAAAAATATATAATGTTTGGGGGTTCAAAGTAATTTTTTTGCAAAAAAAAAAAAACTTTTTCATGTAAACAATAAGTGTCAGAAAGGGCTTTGTCTTCAAGTGGTTAGAAGAGTGGGTGATGTGTGACATAAGCTTCTAAATGTTGTGCATAAAATGCCAGGACAGTTCAAAACCCCCCCAAATGACCCCATTTTGGAAAGTAGACACCCCAAGCTATTTGCTGAGAGGCATGTCGAGTCCATGGAATATTTTATATTGCGACACAAGTTGCGGGAAAGAGACAAATTTTTTTTTTTTTTTTTTTTTTTTTGCACAAAGTTGTCACTAAATGATATATTGCTCAAACATGCCATGGAAATATGTGAAATTACACCCCAAAATACATTCTGCTGCTTCTCCTGAGTACGGGGATACCACATGTGTGAGACTTTTTGGGAGCCTAGCCGCGTACGGGACCCCGAAAACCAAGCACCGCCTTCAGGCTTTCTAAGGGCGTGAATTTTTGATTTCACTCTTCACTGCCTATCACAGTTTCGGAGGCCATGGAATGCCCAGGTGGCACAAAACCCCCCCAAATGACCCCATTTTGGAAAGTAGACACCCCAAGCTATTTGCTGAGAGGTATAGTGAGTATTTTGCAGACCTCACTTTTTGTCACAAAGTTTTGAAAATTGAAAAAAGAAAAAAAAAATGTTTTTTCTTGTCTTTCTTCATTTTCAAAAACAAATGAGAGCTGCAAAATACTCACCATGCCTTTCAGCAAATAGCTTGGGGTGTCTACTTTCCAAAATGGGGTCATTTGGGGGGGTTTTGTGCCACCTGGGCATTCCATGGCCTCCGAAACTGTGATAGGCAGTAAAGAGTGAAATCAAAAATTTTCACCCTTAGAAATCCTGAAGGCAGTGATTGGTTTTCGGGGTCCAGTACGCGGCTAGGCTCCCAAAAAGTCCCACACATGTGGTATCCCCATACTCAGGAGAAGCAGCTAAATGTATTTTGGGGTGCAATTCCACATAGGCCCATGGCCTGTGTGAGCAATATATCATTTAGTGACGACTTTATGAAAAAAAAAAAAAAGTGTCACTTTCCCGCAACTTGTGTCAAAATATAAAATATTCCATGGACTCAATATGCCTCTCAGCAAATAGCTTGGGGTGTCTACTTTCCAAAATGGGGTCATTTTGGGGGGTTTTGTGCCACCTGGGCATTCCATGGCCTCCGAAACGGTGATAGGCAGTGAAGAGTGAAAGCAAAAATTTACACCCTTAGAAATCCTGAAGGCGGTGATTGGTTTTCGGGGCCCCGTACGCGGCTAGGCTCCCAAAAAGTCCCACACATGTGGTATCCCCATACTCAGGAGAAGCAGCTAAATGTATTTTGGGGTGCAATTCCACATAGGCCCATGGCCTGTGTGAGCAATATATCATTTAGTGACGACTTTTTGTAAATATTTTTTTTTTTTTTGTCATTTTTCAATCACTTGGGACAAAAAAAATAAATATTCAATGGGTTCAACATGCCTCTCAGCAATTTCCTTGGGGTGTCTACTTTCCAAAATGGGGTCATTTGGGGGGGTTTTGTACTGCCCTGCCATTTTAGCACCTCAAGAAATGACATAGGCAGTCATAAACTAAAAGCTGTGTAAATTCCAGAAAATGTACCCTAGTTTGTAGACGCTATAACTTTTGCGCAAACCAATAAATATACGCTTATTGACATTTTTTTTACCAAAGACATGTGGCCGAATACATTTTGGCCTAAATGTATGACTAAAATTGAGTTTATTGGATTTTTTTTATAACAAAAAGTAGAAAATATCATTTTTTTTCAAAATTTTCGGTCTTTTTCCGTTTATAGCGCAAAAAATAAAAACCGCAGAGGTGATCAAATACCATCAAAAGAAAGCTCTATTTGTGGGAAGAAAAGGACGCAAATTTCGTTTGGGTACAGCATTGCATGACCGCGCAATTAGCAGTTAAAGCGACGCAGTGCCAAATTGGAAAAAGACCTCTGGTCCTTAGGCAGCATAATGGTCCGGGGCTCAAGTGGTTAAAAACTGCATTTAGTATTTATTCGGGTTATCTTTGTGTAATAAAAAAATTTGTTTGATGATCTGGGTCATTTAAGTGTGACAAATATGCAAAAAAATAAAAAATCGAAAAGGGGGCAAATACTTTTCCACAGCATTGTATATATACAAAAAAATATATATACACAGTAAGTGTTGTTTTGTTCTTTCAAGTAATGACAATGTTATTGAAGGCACCTTGCAGATGTGTAAAAATCTCTGTGCTCCTTAGGAGGTGTACAGGTATGGTTGCTGAAGCAGTTAATATTGCGATTTTCCTCATACTGTCAGCATGCGAGGCTGACACAGCTGACTCATATGAACACCTCAGCTGTCACAACATCTCAGCATTACCACAAATTAATCTTACTCCTACTTAGTGGCCATGTCAGCACAAGGAACAGAGTTCAAGCCTTTCATTGCCAAATGGGACCAACAGTTGGATTTCGAGGAAAAGATAAAAGGAAAAAAAAAAAAGGGAAAACACTTAATAGACCTAATGGAGCCCTACTGATGGCATTTCTCAAAGCAAAGTGCAATCGTACAGAAGGGAAAATAGCTACCTGCCATCCTGAAAAAGGTGAAGAAGTTTGCATCTTACTGTAAAGTTCAAGTTTGCTTCCACTTTCTCAACACTGGAGAGCAAGGTAGACTCTCCAATAGAGGCCGTTACACTATTTCAGGAGGGTATGGAATTATTTGTGAAACTGGAGGGCTATTGTAGCAGGCCATTGAACTGTTGTGGGAAGCTACAGGGCTATTGTGGGAGTCTGTGAGACTATTGGGGTAGGCCGTGGAACTATTATAGGAGTCCATGGAACTATAGATGTAAGCTATACGGCTGTTTTTTGAGGCCATGCAACTATAAGCTGCAGACCTACTGTGAAAGGCAATGAAAATATTGTGGTGAGGCCATAGGACTATTGTGTAAGGCTGTAGGACTCTTGTGTGAGGTTGTAGGACTAATGCAGCAGGCCGTGGAAAAACTGTGGGAGGCAATGTAAATACTGTGACAAGCCATAAGACAATTGTGGGAGGCTTTAAAACTTTTGTGTGAGGGAAGCTATGGGACTATTGGGGTAGGCTGTGGAACTATTATAGGAGGCCATTAAACTACTGTGGGAAGCTGTATGACTAGTGTGTGAGGCAATGTGACTATTGTTGGAGGCTATAGAACTACTGTGGGAGGCAATGAAAATGTTGTGGTAGGTGGCCATTGTGGAGGGGCCATAGGATTTTTTGTGTGTGGGGGCTATATGACTATTGTAGCAGGTCATGGAACTATTGTAGAAGGCCAAGGAGCTATTGTGGCTATTGTCTCACAGGAAAGTGGGCAGTTTAAAAATAACAACTAGAAGCACACAAAACATCAAAATGCTACAAGTCCAGGAGAAGGAGAAAATTAAACTAATGTCCGTCAACACATATCAGTAATCAGCTGTGGATCGGTTCCTACAGACTCCTCCTGTAGCCCTGAGCTGGTTATGACTAGAACACAGAAAACAAAAGTTAGCAGGGACACGGATCCGATTAGAAAGCTATATATATTTATTGGACAAAACACAATAGCAGACTCACATTACAGCAACAAGGAGCAGTGCAAGATCAAGGCATCACAGTACAGGCAGTGTAAGCGGTGTACAGACTGTACCTGCTGCTGTCTGATCTGCTGGTGAGTGGGCAGCAATTCTTTTCAAGGGTATACCTCTTTGTCAAGCCAACAGTTTTGAGGATATACCTCTTTGTCAAGTCAACAGACAGGTTTTTCACAACTGTCTCCCAGCTGCAAAGTGAAAGTGATCTGGCGGCTGTATAGCCATGGACACACGGGCATGTCCACCACAGATAATTGTGCCTAGTGGCACCTAGGTCCTGCAAAGGATCATTGCTGGATAGTCTTTCAGCTTGCATCTCTGTTATCATTGATCTTGACTATGTCTGACTCTGTTATTGACCCAGCTTTCGTCTGACCTATTCCTGCCCATTTATGTCTGCTGTCTCTCTGTATTATCTACCTTGGCCGGTGCTCTTGATGAAGATGTTGCCTATTGATCCTATACCTCGTTGCCTGCTTATTGCCAACCACTTATCTTGGTTCTGCTCATGATTTGGTGCCTTGGTGCAAACTCCGCTTGTGACCTGGTTTTGCGCTCTAGTGGTCTGGGTGAAGTTGGGGTGCCCTCATCTCTGTGCTTCTGCTTATCTGACACCAGAGCTCCCAAGTTCAAGTCTTTTGTCCCAGCTTTCCGACAAGCTCCTCATACAGGAGGATTCTGAGGGGAAAGAAATATGATCATTCCAGATTACATTACCTGGCAAAACATGATTTGTTTAACCCTGATAAAGGGGAACCTCTGAAAGACATTGGAAATTTATGATACAAAAGTCTGAGGCCACCCAAGTGTCATTTATAAAAGGGCACTGCAGAAATAAACCACTTTGCTGTTCATGAAAGTATGGCGGTAGACAACTGGTTAATGGACGACCAGAGCCACCAAGGTTCGTTATCCCTACAAGGTTTGGGAAATGCAGCAGCTATGTTGCAGAAGTCGGTGCTAAGAAACAAATTTTCCTCGAAGCTAAAAACTTTGCATACCATCCCCTAAATGTTTCATTCTGACTATTCCTCCCAGAGGACTCTTTTTCATGAAAGTGTGAGAAAACATTTCTGTTCATTGCTGGTTTTATCAGAAAGACCTTGCGCTTTAGCGTCGACTGAGGGTCCCCTGAGTGCTCCTGATGTGTCTCGTTTGTTAGACGTGTGACGGGGCTAGTCGCTTTTTAAATGAATGCTCTCCAAGATAACTATGCAGTACGGTATTAATTATTTTTAATATGTTTTACTAATTAGCTTCAGAATAGCCAAACGCTACTCTGGCTCTGCATGCCAATGAGAGCAATTAAATTTTAATGTTGGTGTACATTATTATATATTAAGTGGAGCTTATTATTAGGGCCCATTATGCTGCTAACTTCAGGGCAAACTATACAGTTTTAAGAGTTGTTGTTTGTTGTTTTTTTGTTTGTTTTTTGTGAATGCAGCATGTTTGATGTAAAGCATCAATTTGATTTAAAGTGGTTGTAAACCTTAGACATGAAATATGAACAAAGCATATCCCTCTATAGTGTGTACTTGTCTCAATATATAGCACTGAGTGTCATTTTTGTTTGCTGCCTTGTTCCTGTGCTATCTGCTATCTGCATGAGTTATTTCTGACGAGTTTTCCTGACACTAAGAGAAAACAGGGAGGGAGCTCAGCACACAACCTGCGATTGACAGCCTCTGTCCCTGTGTGCTATGTGAAGGGGGGTGAGTCTGTTCTCTCCAATCAGCTCTCACTATTTTCCTTCCTGAGCTCTGCAATGTGTAATTTCAGTTCTCTGCCCCCTGCTTTCTGTAAGCTCAGACAAGCTGTATAAATTTGGAACTTCAAATGGATGTAGCGAAGAGAAGACTGCAGATAAACAGGTACAACTTATATAGAAGTATTTGTTTCATCTCTGTGTATGACATGAGGCCATTCACTTCACTGGGTGTATGTAAGATATTGGTTTGAGTTAAAGCTCAATCATGTGGCTATAATGAATAAGCAGCAGCTTCAGGTCTCAACATGTTTCGCCAATCATTGGCTTCTTCAGATTTTTAGAAATACTGCATGCAAAATCACTGATATACTCATTAGTTATTTAAATAGGACAGGGATTGGATCTTGCACCAACAGGCTACTCCGTGGGCATACTAGTAGATCATAGAAGAGGATACGGCCCAACAAGATAACTGCCAACTTAATTTAGAGGCTAAGGGAGCACCCAAACAAGTGGTATTGCAGTACCCCTACTATCTCTTTTCCAAGTAGAATCAAATCACACTCATCAAAAGAAAGCAGTTGCAATTTTCCCACATGGAGCAATCAAAGGGCTTCAGCCCATGAATGCACTAAGGCAAAGTCAAGAACATAGTGCAAGTCCAGCCTTTGGCTGTGACCTTTCATAGGAAGGATGCAACTGCTTTATTTTAATGAACGTGACTTGATTCTATTTGGAATAGAGATAATAGGGGTACTGCAATACCCCATTCTTTTATCCTCTAAATTAAATTGACAGCTATCTTGTTAGACTGTTGGTCTACTAATATCCCTGCGGAGTACCCTGTTGGTGCAAGATTTCCTATTTGAATAACTAATGAGTATCTCAGTGATTTTGCATGCCGTATTTCTAAAAATCTCCTGAAGAAGCCAATGATTGGGGAACCATATTATGAGCTGAAACTGCTGCATATGCGTTATAGCTTCTGTGATGGTTTTATATGAATTTGTAATTTTCAAATATGTATTTATAATAACATTTTGGAATATTTTATGTGTAAGGTGTGTAAAGGTGCCAAGTGTGTTGGCAAATCCTGTTTCTTTTTCTATACACGTTTTGAATTTCTCATAAGGGATGCGGTGCCTTTGAGTCTCAGACAACTGAAAATTCTACACAATTGATAAATGAAGTTCATAGTCTGCAGTCTCTTTAGCATCATATTGCTTGCAGTGGTGAGAGAGTATTGAACAGCCCCTCGTTGACCAGTGAGAATATCTTTGAGCCCTCTTTATTCCAGGACAGTATCCTGGAAGAAAGAAAGGTGCAGTTTTCAGATGCCTGGACCACTACTTACGCTAGCATGGGCAGTGAAAGATAATCATCCAAAGAGATAAGAGCAGCGGGGGTGTGGGAAGGGTGTTGGGACTTATTTCACTTTTTTATGTTTTATTAAAAGGTGAGCTAACCCTTTAAGGTTATGTAGCAGGCATGTTGTAATGCAATTTCTCCTTTTGGCCACAAGATGGTGACAGAGAGATGCTGACTGGTCCTTCCAGAAAAACTCAGAGACACAGAGCATACTGGGAAAAGGGGAGTTTCAGGAAGTGCTGAGGGGATGGAAAAGAGGAAAGTACTGAGGTAAAAGAAAGAGAGAGTGCTGACAGAAGACAGAGAAGAGGAGATTGCTTAAAAGAGATACCAAGGCTCAAAAAGTCCTTTGCTAGGACACGGTGACACTTAACAGTGAGGAGAGGAGGAGTGTGTGAGGGGAAGGAACTGAGGTGCCAGAGTGGGGAGAGAGACACACGCTGACACCAGGGACTGTGTGCGCCAACAGAGGAGGAGGGATATCCTGAAGCCCGGGAAAAGGAGAGATGTGAAGAGTGTGAGAGAAAAACGCTGTGAGAGGGATTTTTGGAGCTGAGGGGAGAGACACACACTGACACCAGAGAGTATGTGACCGATTTTTAAGGAGGGAGAGCTGCCTGAGGAGATCAGGCTGAGGTACCAGCATCAAGCTAAAGGAGAGAGAGACACACACTGACACCAGAGAGTGTGTGACCTATTATATAGAGAGAAAGCCAAGCCTTTCCAGTGACTGCCAAGAGAGAGTGTGGTGAGTTGATCAGACTGTGTAATAGAACTCCACCAGAGAGAGAGAGACGTTTTTGCTGAGATGACCGGGAGAGCGCTGAAAGAGGATAGAGGGGAGCCAGGAGGATCAGTGTCACCCACCGTTAAGCCCAGGAACCCTGATCGGTGACCCAAGCAGCACCCAGCTGAGCGGAGACGACCCACGCCATTTCAGGGATTGCGATATCCATCCAGGTATTGGGTCGGCTGTTGCCTCTTCACCTTGCGAGTTTTGCTACCGGTCATCTCGTTTGGCCCTCAGAAGGGGATCCAGTGCCTTACAACATCACCAGGAGCATCAGGAGCCTGAACCAGCACCTTGGATTATGGTTGTGTCATCGCACAGAGGGTTGGGGAGTGGGTGTAAACCCAACATCCTTCTTGACCAATGGCATCCCTAGGGGGGGCAGAGGGGGCCCTGACCCCCCCAACATTATGCTGTGCCCCACCATGTGCCCCCCCCCCCAATTAAAAACATATTTTTTTTTTTTTTTACAAAAAGGCAATGTCTAAGAGGGAGAGTGTCCCCAGTCAGCTCCTGCGGGTGATTCCTCCCCCCTCCCTCTGCTCGCTGACATTGCATAATGCGAGCACTCACACAACCATGGCCGCCCGATCTGCTCCTTCCCCTGCATCCTCATTGGCAGGGAGAAGAGCGAGTTCCAGGAAGGACTCCACCAGGACTCTCAGTTACTGAAAAAACAGACTGATTTCTCCCGTCCTTAGGACAGGAGAGCCAGCGTGTAAATTCCAAGAGATGCCAGACCAGCGCTGTCAATAGCAGGGGCAGGACAGCAAGAGGAGGCTGGGGAACCCCACAGTGGCAGAACACCAGGGCCCGGTGGCAAGACAACCTTTGCAACCCTGATAGTTCTCCCACTGCTTTGCACCCTTATATTTTCTTGGTATGCTGGTGACATATATCTCTTGTTTTCTGCCACCCTGGGGGGGGGCCCAATACAGTAGGAAGGGAGCTCACTGCAGAACATGTGAAAGGGACGTTGTGGGATCGTAGTAAAGGGCCCCAGGATATATATATATATATATATATATATATATATATATATATATATATATATGTAGCACTAACAACTTTTGTTTTTAATCATAAGTGTGTTATAAAGGTATAAGTTGATCTAGTGCCATCTAGTGGACAATTGAACAGGTACAATACTTTTATGTTTCATGATTAAGAGAAGTGACATGGAAGTGATTGATTGTTTACTTCTGAACATTAACTATGACCTACCCACAATGCTCCTGGACAAGAGGAGAACTGAACTGCATTGTGGGAGGATATAAAAGGACTGGGAGCGGCCATCTTAAGTCTCTTGTTCCTGGGACGCGTGGCCTGCCAGCAGGACTCTGTGGGAATGTGTGTACCACAGGGTTGCGGCCTACCTTGTGAAGGAGCGGAGCAGCAGCAAGGATCCTGCCATCGTATCACAGTGTGCTGAAGCAACAGAAGTGATTGTTCCGGAGGCCCGTGGGGGAGGTAACCGAGGACTCCTGGTTGTTAGTGAACGGAACAGTGTGACGGCATGGTGGTGGCTCCATACGAACTGAGAACTGCTGAAACGGAGACATCCATTTGCCGGATCCCGTGTGGTGACAGAGTTAACACCTGGAAGTTTGTTTAATACTACGCCCACACTTAGAACTTTTACGGATTGTTGCTTGGACAGATAGTCCCACGGAACAAGTTGAGTCGGAGAATATTATCTTTGCATAGACTACAATATTCAAGAGCTGACATTAGATGTTTTTCTTCTTCGTATAAAGAACACGTAATCAGTTTGCTGGATTACTGCAGGGCCCTGCATCTAGTTACACAGGATAGTGACTTTACGGTTTAGAGCAGGGGGAGCTTCCTGGGATAAAAATATATTTAGATATATTCTGTGTATGTTATCAATATTGTTATAACTATTACTACACTGTTACACTACGTTGGTATGATAGTGTAGTCACTGTAATAACTTTCTATATAAAATATATCATTTATCCAAAGAAAGAAGTCATTTTGGTTATTACAGAAGTTTGTGTGCAGTGTTGTTATTTCTCCTGCAGGTGGAGCTACAAGCACCCAGGTAGAGGTAAATATAAATATAAGTGTATATTGTGGGTTAAAGTTGGTACTGATATCATTACAACACTGCACTACAGTTGTGTCAAGGGGATTGGACAACTTAAGCGGGGTGAAGAGAATAGAGGACAGGCCCAATAATAAACCAGCAGCTCCACCGAGAGTTATTGCTACATATATATATATATATATAAATAAGGTTGCATTTTATAGTTGCCCCCCTACTTTTGTCCCTATCTACCGGAACATTCTAGAGGATTACTGCTCCATGCAAGCTTGTTTAAACCTACTTTTTTTAAAACAAAGGCCCTACCATTTGCTAACAGAAGACACTAGTATTCTTCACCTCAGGACATGCAACATTACAGAACTGTGCTTACTGTACTTGTGTAACCCTTTTCTTTTCATTATGTGTTTGCCTCTCAAAGGTATTTGCGGCCCAGAAGGAGCTGAGAAGTTGACAAGTCTTCTCTCCTCCCTCTCAGCGCCTGTGTTAAGGACATATAGATTACTGCCTTTTCTATACCTGCAGTTGCTAAATATTGAAGGTTGTCTTTTCTAATGTATTAGTTATTTGTAGCAAGGTTTAACAGTGTTGTAATTTTCCATATACTTTAAACCGTGTTAATATGTTCAACTTGTTTATCACTACCAGGTTTGTGTCTATTTTTGGTGATAATCCACAGCCAGGATAACGGTATTTACTGCATGTGTCCTTAAATGTGTTTGCAGTAATTTTATTTAACCAGGTGTGTCAGAGGGGCTGAGGTCATTCTTGGAGTTGAGGCAGAGATCAGAGAATCGAAGTGGCTCCTTCGGGGGTGGCGCTACAGTTAAAATATGTGAATATCGTAAGAGTAAAGACAGATCCAGATAGCAATAATCCTCATGCAGTCAGACCATTCAAGTTGTATAACCTTAAAATTTAAATAGAAAAATAGCATATTAACCAAGTGCATTATTATGATAAAACTTTGACCTCCAGAAGATTTACCCCTCTTCCTGACCAGGCCATTTTTTGGGATCTGACACTTAACTGACACTTGCGCACTCATGATACACTGTACCCAAAAAAAAATGTATGTCCTTTTTTTCCCACACATAGTTTTCTTTTGGTGGTATTTGATCACCTCTGTGGTTTTAATTTCTTGCGCTATAAACAAAAAAAGACTGACAATTTAAAAAAAAAAAAAAGAAAAATTGAAATTATATATATATATATATATATATATATATATATATATATATATATATATACACTGCACAAAATTATAAACGCAACACTTTTGTGTTTGCCCCTATTTATCATGAGCTGAACTCAAAGATCTACGACTTTTTCTAAGTACACAAAAGGCCTATTTCTCTCAAATATTGTTCACAAATCTGTCTAAACCCAGGTTCACACTGAGTGCAGGAATGAAATGTTGCAAGTTCAGCTGAACTCGCACCATTTCATTCTGCATGTCAGTCCCGATTTCGATGGCGATTTCAGAGACATCTGTGCGGGTTTCTGGTTGCAATGGAAATCGCACCCAGAAATTGCAAAAAGTAGTACAGAAAGTACTTTTTGATGTCAGTGCGGTTCTACAAGTGTGGCATTGCACCGATTAGGAGGGTGTCATTGCCGGCAATTATCGTTGATTGATGTTAAATTGCATGTCAAATCGCACCAATGTGAACCAGGGCTAAATCGGTGTTAGTGATCCAAGACACCTCTCAATGACCGTGTAAAGAGAGGCTCCTTCACAGCTCCCGAGCTCCAGGCCCGAGCGCCACCACAGCCTAAAGGTAAAGGGTGCTACATTCATAAATGCACATACATATTCGGTATTAGAGGCATTTTTTCTGCCAGCTTCTGGCGATATACATTATGTTACCAAATGTATTGGGACGCCTGCCTTTAAACGCACATGAAGTTTAATGGCATCCTAGTCTTAGTCCGTCACGATTCTGTACAGGCCAGTCAAGTTCCTCCACCCCAAACTCTCTCATCCATGTGTTTCTGGACCTTGCTTTGTGCACTGGTGTGCAGTCATGTTGGAACAGGAAGGGGCCATCCCCAAACTGTACACACAAAGTTGGGAGCATGAAATTGTCCAAAATGTCTTGGTATGCTGATTCCTTAAGAGTTCCCTTCACTGGAACTAAGGGGCCAAGCCCAACCCCTTAAAAACAACCCCACACCATAATCCCCACTCCACCAAATGATTTGGACCAGTGCACAAAGCAAGGTCCATAAAGACATGGATGAGCGAGTTTGGGGTGGAGGAACTTGACTGACCTGCACTGAGTCCTGACCTCAACCCAATAGAGCACCTTTGAGATGAATTAGAGTGAAGACTGCGAGCCAGGCCTTCTCTCCAACATCAGTGCCTGACCTCACAAAAGCGCTCCTGGAAGAATGGTCAAACATTTCCATAGACACATTCCTAAACCTTGTGGACAGCCTTCCTAGAAGAGTTGAAACTGTTATAGCTGCAAAGGGTGGGCCAATTCAATATTGAACCGTACGGACTAAGACCGGCGAGCCATTAAAGTTCATGTGCGTGTAAAGGCGTTGCAATACTTTTGGTAATCTAGTGTATTTGAAAGATAAATTCATATACACATGTGCTTATAGTTCTATTCACACCCAAGCGTTCTATAAAATTAAGCAAAATTGCTCTGCTCATTTCTGAAACATGCAAGGTGCTTTGCTGCATTTGTCTAGTGTAGGGCAGCCCATTGAAATGAATGGGCTGATCGAAGTGCATAACCCAAGAACATGTACAAAATGCCCACAAATGCCCACAATTTTGCATGCATTCTCAATACCCCTAGGTATTAATGCAGCCTAGAGTTCCATGCCCATGATTGTTCACAACCCCAGCTGTGTCCAGCCATAATATCCCATTGCATGAAGGGACTTGGAATTTGTTCGTGCAGAGCCTTAGTGAGCCTTCCTCCAAGTGTCTGGGCATAGCTACACTTTTAGGCTGGATTCACACCTATGCGAATTGGATGCAGGTTTGCCCACATCCAAATCGCATGACATGAGAGTCTGACTGGCTCTCAATGGAGTTGTTTCACGCAGTCCCGGGGTGACCGCGGTCCGCGTTGAAGAAGGGTCCTGTGCATCTTCTGTTCCAATTCAGGTGCAAATTCAGGCAAAAATTCGGACCTGATTTGCACCTGAATTGGTAAACAGGGACGCACCAGACCCCATGCTGTGAGCCGCAGCTGCAGCATATGTGAACAGAGGCTTAAAATGGTAGAAATAGGTAAAATACTAATTTTTACTGTGCTAATGAAGCTTTTGAAAAGTTAAGGATGGTCTAGATCACTAGAAAGTTCCTGATTGGTTGCTGGGGGTTAAAGAATACCGGAGCCACAAAGACAATGTTGCTTTTAGTTGCTAAAATGAAATATGAACACTGATTGGCCAGTTTTGGCAGCAGCTCCACCCCCACTATTATTCCAGCTTCCATGAATCCGGCCATGGGTTGAGTGGTGGACGCGTACCCTGATATTAACTAACCACATGAATAAGAAAAGAAAAAAGGAAATAGAACCAGACAGAAGCTTCCTAAATCTTCCAAGGACACATGATGCTGTGATAATTGATGAAGACATTATGGACATGGATCGGAGCCAGCACAACAATTAACCATGATAAATACTTTTTGAAGAATTGGAATGTGTGGCGCAAGGCATTCCAGAAGCATTTAGAACAAATTTGTAACATGTGAAAGGAGATCATAGAGATACAGAGTGGATTGCAACATTTTTAAAATTATGTTTATCCTTTCATTCACATGAACGACAAATGTGCAGTAGAAAATCATTGGTTTTTGGTGCCCTTGGTGTTTCTACAGTGAAATTCCTTATGCAAGAGCTTTGGACATTGTTGTGTGCCTGGAAAGTACAGAGTTATTCATAAAGCAGTCAATGTGAATGTCACCCAAAATTTATGGATTACTGTAATTTAAAACAAATGCACCTGGACGATTCAAGATAATTTATTGTAGTGTTTTTTTTTTTGTTTTTTTTAATTGGTATTATATTTTTTTATATATATCATATATATCCTATATTTTTTACCATATATTTGATTGGTATTTATGTACTGTTGTTTTTGAAATATTTGAATATTGTCCAAATCCATTCATCATGTATATTCTTCCTTGAATCTTGGTGTGCTTCGCGTATTTCTTCCAAATCTGTGCAGTAATCCAGTGTGTGACTTTTCCTGTAAGAAAGACCGCTCACTGCTGCTCTCTTTCCTTGTGCAGGGTGACTGGTCTTGTCTCCGCCCCCTCCTGGAGTTTTCTGCTGGCACTGCACCAACATGCATGGAACTTTTGCTATCGTACATGCAGTAACAAGGTGCAGTGGGGTGCCATTAACAATTAATGGCACAATCACACGCTTCCAGAAAGGATGCTCTTTGCTTTATGCCACGTACACACGGAAATTTGGCCAGCAAAAGACCGATGAGAGCTTTTGGTCGGAAAATGTGACCGTGTGTATGCTCTATCGGACTTTTGCTGGCCGAATTCCAGCCAGCAAAAGATTGAGAGCATGTTCTCAATTTTTCGGTCGGAAAAAGTTCCTAACCGAAAATGCAATCGTCTGTAACAATTCCGACGTGCAAAATTCCTATGCATGCTCGGAACAATTTGACGCATGCTCGGAAGCATTAAACTTCTTGGTTCATCGTAGTGTTGTACGTCACTGCATTCTTGACGGTCGAAAGTTCAGTGAACTTTTGTGTATGCAATGCAAACTTGAGTGAAACCCTGTTGGAAAAGCCATCATATCTTTTTCCGACTAAAATTCCGATCGTGTGTACGTGGCATAAGACATTCAAGAGCTGCTGGCCGCCCAGCTCCCAGCCATTTATCAAGGAAAGATCACAGAACCGCTCTGCTCACAGTGCCAGGATGTGCCCACAGTGCATTTCGTCACAAGGGATGGAGCATGACACTATGAGCAAAGTGGTGCTGGGATCATTCTTGAGCTTTATATGTTGCTGGAAGCTGAGCAGATGGCAGCCCATGGATGTCTTAAGCTCTGTTCAATGCCTATTAAGCATCACAGTTACCACCTGCATGTACATTATGCCTAAAGTCTGCTGTACCTTTGTGAGTATGTGAGTACTTCTAGGGAAGTGAATAGAGTTGCACTGTCCCTTTGAATAAGTTTTCACAGAAACTATGACAGTACAAAAATACAAATATCAATTAAGTGAAGCCAAGTGCTCAAACACATAATAACTAAATCAAGTCCATTTATAACCAATGTGATGATAAACCTCAGTGAAAAGTGCTTCTTCCTTCACCACATCAAAGCACAAAGCCACTTACCAGAAGCCAAGACCCCCAACTGAATAGTGGGTCTAAGTGAGCTTGATCATAATAATGTGAAGCACAGGCAACAAGGATGCAGCTTTTCACTTACCTGGACTCCAATCAGATCAGTCCAGGCAGTATTGCACCAGAGAGAAAGGAATAAAGTACACCATAGTGTAGTAAAATGTTAACTCATTTATTAAAAAACAGGGGTACTTACAAAGTATGGCAAGTAAAAACACATTGAACTAACACCGCTTGATCCTGCCAGCAAGCGAGTGTGGTAATGTCACCACTGAGGCTCCCCCTACGCGTGTCGTCACAATCAACATGGTCAAGGAGCACAAATTTTATTTGTTTTTTAATCAATAATAAAGTTGGTATAATTGCAGTATTATGCTATTTGAATATTTATTTTCCTGCAGTGCATATCCATTCATCCAGGAATTTGGAGCCATTGAGCATGTGGGCAGTGGGATTACTCCCCTTGATTGTGTTCTCAGATGCTGTTCTTGCCATGTTTGCCTGTCTGTGACCAGATTGGCATGCACTTTTGGTGAGTGATTATCTTAAGTGGGGTGAAGGGATTACTGCTGATCAAGATTGTCATTTATTGAAGACTCACTGGGTACTGATTTAAGAAGGTTTTATCTATGAACTATTTATATATACAGTACATTATATGTGCGTATATATATCTATATATATATATATATAGATATCTATCTATATATATATATATATATATATAGATATCTATATATATATATAGATATCTATATATATATAGATATATATACAGTGCTGTGAAAACGTATTTGTCCCCTTCCTAATTTTTTATTTATTCTTGCATATTTCTCCCACTTAAATGATTCAGATCATCAAACAAATTTGAATATTACACAAAGATAACCAGAGAAAATCCAAGATGCAGTTTTTAAATTATTATTTCATTTATTAAGGGAAAAAAACTGGCCCTATGTGAAAAAGTAATTGCCCCCTCCCATGCTGAATCACGAATGAACTGTTAACCACAATTTTTTGGAAAGCTGAGTTAGATTTCATTTAGAGTTAGATTTTTTGGAAAGCTGAGTTATATTTCACTTGCCCCACCCAGGCCTGATTACTGCCAGACCTGTTGAATCAAAAACTCACATAAATAGAAGCTGTCTGACAAAGTGAAGCACGCTAACAGATAACAAAAAGCCACACATCATGCCACAATCTTCATTGCTCTGGGAGCACATTGCAGGGGCTTCTATCATTAAGGCTTCTTTCTCTAAGTGGTTCTTTCTACAAGTGATATGCACTTCAATCTCTGCTTCAAGTTCTGCCTCACCTGATCATTCCTTCTCTGTCTCTTACAGGTATGTGTCAGCTCACCCACATCTTCCACCGTTAACTGAAATTGGGATCTGCCTGCTGTCTGTATGTGTGTGTCTCTGGTATGTGTCAGCTCACCCACATCTTCCACCGTTAACTGAAATTGGGATCTGCCTGCTGTCTGTATGTGTGTGTCTCTGGTATGTGGCCTTCTCTATCTGTTGCCCTGTGCGCACAACCATGATATTATTTGTTGCTCTGGACTGTCTTACCTAAGTTTTATGTGTTGATCTTATCTTGGCCTCTTGCTATTCTGACTTTTGAAGCAAAAAGTCCACTTTGATTGTTAGGCATTCTTATAGTCACTCATGATTAATTAACGAACTTCAACCCCACCCTTATAACAGTATATATTTGAGCATCCTTAAGGGGTGAGCACATTGCTCGGGGAGCACATTGCAGTGGCTTCTATCGTTAAGGCTTCTTTCTCTAAGTGATTCTTTCTACAAGTGACTTGCACTTCAATCTCTGCACTTCAGCAATTGCACGAAGCAAACAAATACAGCAATCTGCACTGGAAAGCAGCTAACAGACTGCAGGTGACCCTGTCTCTCTAATAGGCTCTCCTTCCGCTCTGTAACATGCACTCTCTACCACTGCTTCTGACACTCCTCTCCTCTCTCCTCAAACTCTCTTACCTTCACCCCCCCTCTCCACCCGCCTGCTTATACATATCACCCTGCCTTCTGTCTTCTCCCTACTACTGCTCCTACCAACTCTCGCTCATTCTACATCCATACACTGATAAAACCTCCAGTACTCTGAGACATGCCCCTTCACATAAATCACAGTCCCACATTACCTCCCTCACCCTCCTGCTTCTCCTAATCTCTGGTGACATATCCCCAAACCCTGGGCCACCATCATCTGTCTTTGCCCATTGCTCCCATCCCCCTACACCCTCTGGCAGGAGCCGTAACCCACAGAACTTGGTCTCTACTCCTCTTTCCAAAACCAGCCCCCCCTTTTCCTGTGCCCTGTGGAATGCACGTTCTGTCTGCAACAAAATCACCGCCCTTCATGACCTCTTTATCACAAATTCCTTTAACCTACTTGCCATTACTGAAATCTGGCTTCATGAATCGGATACTATTTCTCCTGCTTCCCTCTCCCATGGGGGCCTTCTCTGGACTCACTCCCCCAGACCAAGTGGATGGAAGGGAGGTGGAGTGGGAATCATCCTTCTAGCCCCATGCAGCACCTATCAGGTTCTTCACCACCTCCCTCTCTGACACTCTCCTCTTTTGAGGCACATTGCATTCGTCTTTTTTCTCCCATTTCTCTAAGAATTGCTGTCATCTACCGGCCCCCTGGACCAGTATCAGCCTTTCTTAAAGACCTCTCTGCCTGGCTACCCTACTTTCTCTCTTCTGAAATCCCCACAATTATTCTAGGGGACTTCAACATCCCTGTCAACACTAACACTACTATTACTTCTAAACTTCTCAGTCTAACCTCATCGCTTGACCTGAAGCAATGGATACAGGCTCCTACCCACTCCAACGGCAACACCCTTGACCTTGCCTTCTCCTATCTGTGCACTCCGTGCAACCTTTCCAACAATCCATTCCCACTCTCTGATCACCACCTTATTAGTTTTGCTCTCTCCTTGTCTTCCACCTCTTCTCCCTCCAACCGCCTAACAATTACACGTAGAAACCTTCGCCACCTCAACCCTTCTCTTCTCTACTCTGCTACTGATCACCTCTATGACAAAATCTCACCTCTGTCCTGCCCCAACCTAGCTACTTTCATCTACAACAGCTCACTGCCTTCCTCTCTAGACAAGCTTGCCCCCCTCACTACACGCAGAATTAGGCCCCGACTGCTACAACCCTGGCAAACAGATGACACCAGAAGTCTCAGAAAACGTAGCCGTGCTCTTGAGCGCCTGTGGCATAAGACTAAGACCCAGGAAGACTTCACACAATATAAATCTGCCCTCCTAAAATACTACTCCTGCCTTTACACTGCCAAACAGACCTACTTTATCACACTCATTAACACCTTCTCATCCAGTCCACGTCAACTCTTCTCTACCTTCAACACTCTACTCTGTCCTCCACTGCCTCCACCCACCAACTCACTCACTGCCCAGGAGATTGCCAATCACTTCAAAACTAAGATTGATACAATTCATGAGGAGATCACCAATGCGCAAAAACCTCCCCCATGCAACACCCCATGTCCACAGACACAATCATTACCTCATTCAACCCTGCTACTATTACTGAGGTTGCTAAACTTTTATCTAGCACTCATCTAACCACTTGCCCCCTGGATCCTGTTCCCTCGCAAATGCTACGCTCACCCTCTGACTCGATTCTACGCTCTCTAACTCACATTTTCAACCTCTCCCTCTCTTGTGGCATCTTCCCAAACTCTCTAAAACATGCGCTAGTCACCCCCATACTAAAAAAGCCCTCACTGGATCCCACCAATTTCAACAACTTACGTCCCATCTCCTTACTCTCCTTCTCCTCCAAACTTCTTGAAAGACTGGTCTACAACCGACTAAGCGACCATCTGACCATGAATAAACTTCTTGATCCCCTTCAGTCCTGTTTTCGCCCTCAACACTCCACGGAAACTGCTCCTTAAACTCTCAAATGATCTACTAATTGTTAAAGCCAATGGACACTATTCTGTACTACATCTCCTGGATCTCTCTGCTGCCTTTGACACAGTGGACCACCCCCTCCTCCTCAAAAAACTCCACTCCTTCGGTCTCTGTGACTGTACTCTTCGCTGGTTCTCATCCTACCTATCCCACCGCTCCTTCAGTGTCACTTACAACTCTACTTCCTCCTATCCTCTTCCTTTTTCCGTTGGGGTCCCCCAAGGTTCTGTTCTTGGACCTCTCCTTTTTTCAACCTACACCACCTCCTTGGGTCAGTTGATTGCCTCCCACGGCTTTAAATATCATCTCTACGCTGATGACACCCAAATCTATCTCTCCACCCCCCAGCTCTCTCCATCTGTCTCCTCACGCATTACCAACTTACTAGCAGACATATCAGCCTGGATGTCACATCACTTTCTCAAACTCAACCTATCCAAAACTGAGCTCATGATATTTTCTCCCTCAGGTGCCACTTCCCCTGGTTTCCCTGTCAAGATCAACGGCTCAACTATCAACCCATCTCCCCACGCCAAGGTCCTAGGTGTAATCCTGGACTCTGAACTAACCTTTCGACCCCACATTCTATCACTATCCAAAGCTTGCCGCCTCAGTCTTCGCAACATCTCCAAGATACGCCCCTTCCTAACCAATGACACCACAAAGCTTCTAATCCACTCTCTGGTCATCTCCCGCCTCGATTACTGCAACTCCCTCCTCATTGGTTTACCTCTAAATAGGCTATCCCCACTTCAGTCCATCATAAACGCTGCTGCCAGGCTTATCCACCACACAAACCGCTCAGCGTCTGCCAAACCCCTCTGCCAATCTCTCTATTGGCTGCCACTCAGTCACCGAATTAAATTCAAGATACTAACTATAACTTACAAAGCCATCCACAACCTGGCCCCCAGCTACATCTCTAACCTAGTCACAAAATACCAACCTAATCGTTCTCTTCGCTCCTCCCAAGACCTCCTGCTCTCAAACTCCCTTGTCACCTCATCCCATGCTCACCTTCAGGACTTCTCCAGAGCCTCCCCCATCCTCTGGAATGCTCTACCCCAATCCGTCCGATTTTCTCCTACTTTATCCACTTTCAGACGATCCCTGAAAACTCATCTCTTCAGAGAAGCCTATCTGGCCCCCACCTAACAACGGTACATTTATCTTCTCAATCAGCACATCACCCATAGTTATTACCTCTTGTATCTCTTGACCTTCCCTCTTAGATTGTAAGCTCTAAGGAGCAGGGCCCTCTGATTCCTACTGTATCAAATTGTATTGTATTTGTACTGTTTACCCTCAAGTTGTAAAGCGCTACGTAAACTGTTGGCGCTATATAAATACTGTATTATAATAATAATAATAATAATCTAAAAAAAATCAAGAACAGATTAAAAACAAAGTAATATTCATGTATCGGTCAAGGGAGGGTTCCAAAGCCATTTCTAAGGCTTTGTAACTCCAGTGAACCACGGGGAGAGCCATTATCCACAAATGGAGATAACTTGGAACAGTGGTGAACCTTCCCAGGAGTGGCCGGCCTACAAAAATTACTCCAAGAGCATGATGACGACTCATCTGGGAGGTCATAAAAGAACCCAGAACAACATCTAAAGAACTGCAGGTCTCACTTGCCTCAGGTAAGTTTAATGTTCATGATACAACAATAAGAAAGAGACTGGGCAAAAATGGCATCAATGAGAGAGTTTCAAGGCCAAAGCCCCTGCTGACCAAAAAGAACACAAAGGCTCATCTCACATGTACCAAAAAATATCTTGATTATCCCCAAGACTTTTAGGCAAATATTCTGTGGACTGAGAGAAAAATTGAACTTTTTGGAAGGTGTGCGTCCCATTACATCTGGCATAAAACGAATACAGCATTTCATAACAAGAACATCATACCAGTCAGACATGGTGGTGTTGTGATGGTCTGGGGTGCTTTGCAGCTTCAGGACCTGGACAACTTACCATAATTGATAGAACCATAAATTCTGAGCTCTACCAGAAAATCCTAAAGGAGAATGTCCGGCCATCAGTTCGTGACATCAAGCTCAAGTGCACTTGGGTTATGCAGCAGGACAATGATCCGAAACACAACAGCAAGTCCACCTCCAAATGGTTCAAACAAAGCAAAATGTAGGTTTTGGAGTGGCCTAGTCAAAGCCCGGACTTAAATCTAATTGAGATGCTGTATCATGACCTTACACAAGCCATTCATGTTAGAAAACCCTCCAATGTAGCTGAATTAGAACAATTCTGCAAAGAAGAGTGGGCCAAAATTGCTCCACAGGAATGTGAAAGACTCATTGCCAGTTATCCCAAATGCTTGATTGCAGTTGTTGCCGCAAAGGGTGGCACAACCAGTTATTATGTTTAGGCAATTACTTTTTCACATAAAGCCAAGCAGGTTTGGACAGCTTTTTTGCCTTAATAAATGAAACCATCATTTAAAAAGTGCATTTTGTATTTACTAGGGTTATCTTTGTGTAATAATAAAATTTTTTGATGATCCGAGTCATTTAAGTGTGACAAATATGCATAAAAATGTAAAATCAGAAACGGGGCAAATACTTTTTCACAGCATTGTATATATATATATATATATATATATATATATATATATATATATATATATATATATATACATAGGGTATACCGTAGGGTTCAATATTGAGTTGGCCCACCCTTTGCAGTTATTACAGCTTCAGCTCCTCTGGGAAGGCTGGCCACAAGGTTTAGGATTGTGTCTATGGAAATGTTTAAAATTCAGACAAATTTTTGTTTTTCGGAAATTTTGGATGTATCAAATTATATATATAGTAGCAATAGTGAAGCCCAAGATATACAAGCAATGATTTATTGTAGTCCACTTACAGGTAGTAGAAAGTTACAGGTATCATGTATAGTAAAAAATTCGCAGCTCACAGCGTGCTTGCATCACCCAGCCTGACATGTTTCATCCCATAGGATATCATCAGAGGCGTGATGGGATGAAACATATCAGGCTGGCCGATGCAAGCAAGCTGTGAGCCGCAGATTTTTTACTATACATCATGATGCCTGTAACTTTCTACTACCTGTAAGTGAACTACAATAAATCATTGTTTTTCTATCTTATGGGCTTCGCTATTGCTGCCTTATTTTCTTTCCATTTGGGTAACATCTTACTGGTGAGCGTATATCATATGCATCCCTGTTTTGGAGTCTAATGATGGTTATATGTGGTCTGGATATTGGATTCCCTGTGATTGATCTGCAGTATTTAGAGATCCTTGAGATTTATGATTACATGCCCCTTTATCATTACCTTCTGGTAAGCAGATTGGATTCACTTGGGTGTGGTGTGCTTTTTCATACACACTAAAGCTGGTGAAGTATCCTTCATATTTCCTATCTCTTCATTGACAGAACTGTTATATGATTAACGGCAATATGAAGCGCTGCATTTTGGACTTTTTATATTTTGTTTGATGATCAACAAACTGTGCTGGCTGCTTTTCAGTTATTTTAGATAGCGCAGATACCTACCCACCTTTTTTTTTATTACTTTTTTACATATTTAGTACTGAATTTAAACAAATCCGAAATAATGAAAAAAAAAATTTGGACGAAATTCAAATTTGAATTGTTTTCGAATCGTTTTCGAATCATTTTCGAATACTTTTCCAATTTGAATCGTTTTCAAATTAGAATTAGAAAAGTTTTGGAATTCGAATAGTTTTCAAATTCATGTAAAAACTAAGTTCCTCAAAAAGTGGGACTTTAATGGACCAGAAATGCTCAGGGGGTAGGGTAAAATACTAATTTATTACATGTTATTACATAACAATGTCAGCAAAATTTATATGGTTGACACACAAAATAGTGATGAGAATACACATGAAAAACAAACAAATACAAAAAGGGAGAAAGAAAGCACAGATCAACTGTCGGAAAGACAGAAGAAACCCAACGCGTTTCGACGAATGAGGTAGAGGTCATCATTTAAAAGCAGTGCTGACCTAAAGCACTAATAGGATAAATGTGGTGATTTGATTATTGTAGGCTTATGTGAGAAAAGACATGCTCCAATTTCTGTGTGATATTTCAGATGATACTAAAAATTCCTAAAATTAATATTATAAAGCCGCACCTATGTGTACGTGTTTTGATACCACTCAAATTACATAGTTACATAGTTACATAGTAGGTGAGGTTGAAAAAAGACACAAGCCCATCAAGTCCAACCTATGTGTGTGATTATGTGTCAGTATTACATTATATACCCCTGTATGTTGCGGTCATTCAGGTGCTTATCTAATAGTTTCTTGAAGCTATCAATGCTCCCCGCTGAGACCACCGCCACATCCTTGCCGCTCTTACAGTAAAGAACCCTCTACGTAGTTTAAGGTTAAACCTCTTTTCTTCTAATTTTAATGAGTGGCCACGAGTCTTGTTAAACTCCCTTCCGCAAAAAAGTTTTATCCCTATTGTGGGGTCACCAGTACGGTATTTGTAAATTGAAATCATATCCCCTCTCAAGCGTCTCTTCTCCAAAGAGAATAAGTTCAGTGCTCGCAACCTTTCCTCATAACTAAGATCCTCCAGACCCTTTATTAGCTTTGTTGCCCTTCTTTGTACTCGCTCCATTTCCAGTACATCCTTCCTGAGGACTGGTGCCCAGAACTGGACAGTATACTCCAGGTGCGGCCGGACCAGAGTTTTGTAGAGTGGGAGAATTATTGTTTTATCTCTGGAGTTGATCCCCCTTTTAATGCATGCCAATATTCTGTTTGCTTTGTTAGCAGCAGCTTGGCATTGCATGCCATTGCTGAGCCTATCATATACTAGGACCCCCAGGTCCTTTTCCATCCTAGATTCCCCCAGAGGTTCTCCCCCCAGTGTTTAGATTGCATTCATATTTTTGCCACCCAAATGCATTATTTTACATTTTTCTACATTGAACCTCATTTGCCATGTAATCGCCCACCCCATTAATTTGTTCAGGTCTTTTTGCAAGGTTTCCACATCCTGCGGAGAAGTTATTGCCCTGCTTAGCTTAGTATCGTCTGCAAATACAGAGATTGAACTGTTTATCCCATCCTCCAGATCGTTTATTAACAAATTAAATAGGATTGGTCCCAGTACAGAACCCTGGGGAACCCCACTACCCACCCCTGACCATTCTGAGTACTCCCCATTTATCACCACCCTCTGAACTCGCCCTTGTAGCCAGTTTTCAATCCATGTACTCACCCTATGGTCCATGCCAACGGACCTTATTTTGTACAGTAAACGTTTATGGAGAACTGTGTCAAATGCTTTTGCAAAATCCAGATACACCACGCCTACCGGACTAATAAAACTAGTATTACTATAGTAAAATAAGTGCGCTAAATATGCTATCTAATGTGTACTATTAATTATTTCATTAAGGCAGATAACTAAGCTGCACCATTTAGACCTTAAACGGTATTGATTAATTAATACCAAAGGGCATGTAATAGTCCTGGATGGATATATGCATCAAGTCCACATATTGTACTGACATAAGTGAAAGAAACTGGTGTGAATGAAAAAACGTCACAGAGTGATTATCTTCCTCATTGAACTTGGTTCGATAAATGTTGTAACTTCACCCTGGGTTTGTTCACTGTTTCACCATAAGATCAGTTTGTGCACTTCTCCAGTATTCAGTTTCATTCATGCAATCAAGAGAAAGGATATCATTGCGCAATGAACCATACCATTCTAATAATCTCCTTGCCGAACCTAAATAAATGCACTCACTTGTATATTACAAAACATCAGTGCATAGAGCAGTCAGCCGCTCACTGCGATCTCTCTCCTCGCACCGTGCTGTGAGTACCAATCAGGCACATCAGTTGATTTCACTTGCTCCTACCGACGCGTTGCGTCACATGTCACATGACTTTATCACAAGTTCAATGTGGAAGATAATCACTCTGTGACATTTTTTCATTCACACCAATTTCTTTCACTTATGTCAGTACAATATGTGGACTTGATGCATATATCCATCCAGGACTATTACATGCCCTTTGGTATTAATTAATCAATACCGTTTAAGGTCTAAATGGTGCAGCTTAGTTATCTGCCTTAATTAAATAATTAATAATACACATTAGATAGTATATTTAGCCCACTTATTTTACTATAGTAATACTATCATTTAAAAGCAGGTAACCTCAGATGCTCCTGGTAGCTCCTTGGAGACATGAGGAACTGCCACACCTATGACATCAATATAGCTTAGAAGGTGTGTGATATGTTCTGATGTTTGGGCTTATCATCCTCTAACTTTTGTGTACTTTCGGATTAATTTTCTGGTCCCCTGGTACAATACAAATTTATAATACTTTTGATTGTAGGTCTGGCTGTTGTTTATTCAGCCTTTTTCTGGATATTTGCTCTATAACCTCATATGCTGCACAGCCTTGTTTGACCATCAGTGGCCTTCTACAGTGGAATCTGTCTCTGTGCATTGGACAAACTTCAATGGTGATAGATTCATCTTACAAACCTCTAAATGATAGGTATAGTTATCATTATCACCTGTTTGGACGACACTACTGAGGATCAATTGTTCTGGTGTATTAACCTTTTGTTTTATAGTACATGTGTTTATTGTTTATAGTATAACCTATTAATTTTTGATTTCTTTTCTTCTTGTTTTTTGCATATACCTAGATTTTTGTTGGATCTTCCTTTGACGCTGCTCAGGCCCCCTTTTGGGAGGCAGGTTCAGGTGAACATGGGGGGATCTTTTATGGGGCCACAGTTCAGTTTGTCCTTCTGCTTTGGCTAAGTGGAATTTTACTGGCGTTCTAGTCTTCTTTTATCTGTTGAGCTAGGACTCTATTCCGATTGACACATAAGACACGTGAGGTCAGTATGGATACCTACATGCACATTATGTTCTTTTGTTATAACGTTTATGTTATAAGTTATGTTACATTATGAACTTTGACATGCGTTTGTAATTTTGTATATATTGATATTATAGATTGTATGTATTGATCTGGAAAATGTCAGCCCACTTACCCTAAAGAAGACCTCTACCTCATTCGTCGAAACGTGTTGGATTTCTTCTGTCTTTCCGACAGTTGATCTGGGCTTCCTTTCTCCTTTTTTGTATAGTTTGTTTTTCATGTGTATTCTCATCACTATCATGTATGTCAACTGTATCGATTTTGCTGACATGTAATAAATTTGTATTTTTATAAAATTCCCTACTCCCTGAGCATTACTGGTCCATTAAAGTCCCACTTTTTGAGGAACTTAGTTTTTACAGATTGTATTAGGGATGTGGACCTGAACTAGCTCTTTCCCAATCAGTTGGCAATATCCCCCTTTTTGTTATAGTTTTCAAATTCAGTTCAAAATATAATAGAACAAATCAATCAAAATAGAACAAAATAGAATAGAAAATAAAATAACAGAATAGACTAGAATATAATAGAAACAAATAGAATAGAACAGAATAACATAGAATATAACCATCTTCTGAAATTTGAATTTAAAATAGAATAAATTTGAATTCATACATAAGAAAAGAATAGAATAGAAAAGAATAGAATAGAAAAATAAAGAATAGAATATAATAGAATAGAAAAGAAGAGAATTAAAAAACAATAGAATACAGTATAGAAAGAATATAACCATTTCCCAAAATTCAAATAGAATCAATCTGAATTTGAATACAAAATAATAGATTAGAATAGAATAGTATAGAAAAAAACAACAGAATAGAATAGAATAGAAAGAATATAACCATCTTCTAAAATTCGAATTTCAAATAGAATAAATTTGAATTTGAATAGAATCGGCCCGGGTGCCGCCCATTGCGGGAATGTCATCCTGGCGCACCCAGTCCTTCACTCCCTCGTCCTCCACTTCCTCCTCCTCTCCTCGCCGCGATCTCCGTGTGTCGCGGAGCTGAATTGCAGGGACCGTAGTAACAACGTCCTGCCTCCTGTGATAGACGGCACACTGATCCAATGGCGGGACATTGAATCAGTGTGCCGTGATCACAGGAGGCGGGACATTGTTACTGCAGCCTGGGCAATTCAAATCTGCTCCGTGACACACAGAGATCACTGCTCTGATCCGGGCATAGGCAGACTACACTCACAGGCACTGGTGAGGCTGCTGGGCACAGGCAGGCTGCATATGACAGGCACTGGTAAGGCTGCTGGGCACGGGCAGGCTGCATATGACGGACACAGGTAGGCTGCATATGACTGGCACTGGTGAGGCTGCTGGGCACAGGTAGGCTGCATATGATGGGCACTGGTGAGGCTGTTGGGCAAAGGCAGGCTACATATGACGGGCACTGGTGAGGCTGCTGGGCACAGGCAGGCTGCATATGACCGGCACTGGTGAGGATGCTGGGCACAGGCAGGCTGCATATGACCGGCACTGGTGAGGATGCTGGGCACAGGCAGGCTGCATCATGACGGGCACTGGTGAGGTTGCTGGGCACAAGTAGGCTGCATATGATGGGTACTGGTGAGGCTGCATGTGACAAATTTGAATTGATTCTATTTGAATTCTGGAAAATGGTTATATTATTTCTATTCTCTTCTACTGTTTTTTTTTATTTCTATTCTTTTCTATTCTATTTGAATTTCAGAAGATGGTTAAAATCTTTCTATTTAATTCCATTCTTTTTTTATTCTATTTTATTCCTTTCTATTCCATTCTATTCTGTTCTTTTATTTTCTATCCTATTTTGTTCAGTTTTACTCTATTATATTCTATTATATTATTTTCTGTTATGTTCTTTTCTATTTTATTCTATTATTTTTCTATTCTATTCCTTTATTTTCTATTCTATTTTATTCTCTTTGGAAATTGGAAAACCATTTGAATTCGAAAACGTTTGGAATTCGAAAACGTTTGGAATTCGAAAACGTTTCGAAATTGATTTGAAAACTTTTCAAATCGATCCGAATTCGAAAATTCAAAACGATTTGAATACGAATAAACGTAACAAATTCCAAAAACAAGTTAAACGGATTAAAAGAATTGAACTAATTTATGTAAATAACGAATTGAAACAAGATGAAACAAAACAATTTTTTTCTTTCTGTCTATGTAGGGCAATGTGCAAAATGTTGACGCTATATAAATACCTGTAAAAAAAAAAAAAAAAAAGTATATTTTATTGTATGTATGACATTAAAGCACAGTGGTCTTACATGACATATTTTTAGTTTTGCACAAAATCTCTTTCCCGCGTTTCACAGCTCAGAATGTGTCTGTCCGGAACGCTCGTCCGCTCACAATGCTCGGCGTCTGTTTTAGGATGGCAAGGACACTTGTTTAAATTGTTTTATGCCAAAGCATTAATTAAGTATAAACTAATCAGTTCATTTGCAAGCACTGGAGACAGATTTCCTCAGTACGGCAATCCTTCTGGGACGTCGTTTCATTATTCTGCAACAACATTGATGTGCGCGAGGCATATATTTATCTTAATGCACATTAGTCCAGCGGTGCAGCACCGTCTGTAAGATCACCATATTAATTAGAGGGCACGCCAGCCAAAGGACCCGTTACACTGCAGATGGAATGGTCTTAGGGAGAGCAGTCTTTGTGACAATGTAGCAAGCTTGCCTTGCATAACCGCCTATTACAGATGCGCACACATTACAGCAGAAGTAAACCTTAAAAACTGAAATTTGCCAGCAGGACGGGTCTTTAGGTAGAAGAGAATTCAGAAATCGAAAAAGTATTTGACATACCAGCTAGCAATTTTAATGATCTGTACAGTATTGGAGCCAGATAATGAGATAATGTAACTCCAGCACGCATGCGCGGTAGCTGTGTCATCACTGCCTGTCCAATGTCAGCCGTTTTTTTTTTAACTGGCCGATGTCTCCCGACATTCTGCCCGTGTGTACGGGGTCTCCATTCACACTTGTACGACTCCAAAGTTGCGCCGACTTTAGTGCACAACTTTGGATGGGTGCAACTTGGATACAACTTTGGGTTTGACCAGTGATAATGGAAAACTGTTACATTGTATAATATTCAGGTACGACTTTCATGCAACTTTTGATGGTTAACATTGAAGTCTATGGCCCTCAAGTTGCATGAAAGTCAGACCAAAGTAGCGCATGGACTACTAACTATGAAGTTGCTGCAACTTTAAGTCGCACATATATGAATGGTTATCATTGGAAAACATGGGGAATGACTTGTCATGTGACTTTGATGTCAAAAGTTGCATGACAAGTCGCACAAGTGTTAATGGAGCCTAAAACAAGCTCACGGCTGCAGATTGTTTTTATTTTTATCAGTAATGTACAGTCACTAGAGAGCAGGAAGCAGAAGCTGCATATGTAATGCACAGTATATCACTGCTTCTCTCTCTTTACCTTTCTGTCCTTTTCTTCCTCTCTTTCTTTCCCCTCTCTCCCTCCCTCCTGCCCCTTTCTCTTTATTTTTTCACACTCTCGACCCTTCCTTCTCTCCCTCCCTCGCCAACCTGTCTCTATCCCCCCCCCACTCTCTCTCTCCCCTGTCTTCTCCCTTTTCCTCTCTCTCTCTTTTTCTCTCCCCCCCTTCCTATCTCTCTCACACCCCTCTTTATCTCTCTCTCTCTCTTCTCTTCCACCCTCCCCCATCTGTCGCTTTCTCCCCCCTTCTCTCTCACTCTCTCTCTTTCTCTCTCCCTGTTTTGCCCCTTTCTCTTTTCTTTTCTCTCTCTCCCACTTGTAGGTAGGTGCAGTTCGCTATTTTGCCACTAAGTTGCTCTGTACCAGAATAGTGTCTAGTTACAGTAGGGAGTATCACCAGGTGTTAGGGAGAGCCCTCCCACAGTGATGTCAGGGGTGAGTCAGATAGGGAGGGGCATGGGAGCTGAACACTCCACGCCTATGAGGATGTAGCCAGCACACATAGGCCCAGGGCAGGGTAGGAGGCCAGGTGGAGTGAGCCTCTACTCAGGAAGAGCCAGCTGTAGTCTTTCTGTCCCTTATAAAGGTAGGGTCTAGGGAAGATTGCAAAAGGCCTTTTAGGCCAGGTCTGAGTGTGAGGCTGCTTGTGACTACTGTGGACCGTCTACTAAATGTAATTGACTGTGTATCGTCAAATGACTCCAAAATGTATGTCCTTGTGATGTGACTACAAAGTCCTTTCCTGAATACCACCAATAAAGTCCTGCAAAACTCCTTCCTTGGGGATGCAAAGGTCTATGGCTGGGAATGTCGTATGGAGGCCTATGGCAAGGATCAGGGGACAAGATGGCAGAGGAAAAAAGAGACTGTAAGGGAGTTTGCTACTGAGGTGCTGCATATGCTTTCACTTGTGACTATTGCGGACTGTCCACTAAATGTGATTAACTGTTTAATGTCAAGTGACTCCAGAACATATGTCCTTGTGATGTGACTGTAATTCTTTTTCCTGAATACCACCAGTAAAGAGCAGCAAAACTACTTCTTGTGTGGACATTCCTTCCTTGGGGATGCAAAGGTTTATGGTTGGGAATATAGTGTAGAGGCCTATGGCAAAAAGCAGGGCACAGGGCAGATGGCAGAGGGTTTGGTCTTAGCAGGAGGGAGTTTTAGCGGGGCTAGAGCAGGAGTAGGGACTTATGTTCTTGGCACCAAAACCATCCAAGAAGCCTTTTTTACACTTTCTTTCTTTCTCCCTCTCTCTCGCTCTTTCTTTCTTTCTTTCTTTCTTTCTTTCTTTCTTTCTTTCTTTCTTTCTTTCTTTCTTTCTTTCTTTCTTTCTTTCTTTCTTTCTTTCTTTCTTTCTTTCTTTCTTTCTTTCTTTCTCTCTCTCTCTAAATTTCTCTTTCTCTTTCTCTATCTCTCTTTGTTTCTCCCTCTCTCTTTCTTTCTCTCTTTTACTTTCATTAATTCTCTCTTTTTCTTTCTTTTTCTTTCTTTCTTTCTTTCTTTCTTTCTTTCTTTCTTTCTTTCTTTCTTTCTTTCTTTCTTTCTTTCTTTCTTTCTTTCTTTCTTTCTTTCTTTCTCTCTTTTCTTGTTCCTCCCCCCTCTATTTCTCTCACCTTTTATCTCTTCCTCCCCCTCTCCCTTTGTCTCTCTCTCTTCTCATTCCATTTCTCTAACCCCTCTCTTTCTCATTCCCTCTACTTTTCTCTCTTTCTCTCTTGTTTATACCTGATGATTGCACATTGATATTTATGCTGATTCCATCCATGTGTACAGTACATCAAATATAAAGACAACGCCCTCAAAAGAATTGCCAGCAATTAAAAAATCGGGAAAAAAATTGAGTGGGATTTTTTTAAGCGGAAACATACTGCTTTGTGAATGGCGTCCAATGTCTCCTTCTCCATATTGCAGCACCTGGGTACATAAAAAAAAAAAAAAAGCATTGGTATATGTTACCCAGGACAGTGACCAATCCCCCATATTTTTTTTGACAAGCCTATTATCCCCGAAAAAGAGCTTTTTTAACCTCCCTGGCGGTATGATTATTTCGGATTTTAGGTGCTGAAAGCGGTACAATTATTTTGCATGGAAATTTGGTGTTTTATATTGTAGGTCTGTAAATCTTAACAATAACACACTTAAATCTGTCCAAACAAGAGTCTAGTAGATATCCCGGGTATGATAAAGTTTGAAACACAAAAACATAAATTATAATATAATAAATAAAAATAAATAATTAAAAAAAATTAAAAAAAATAGTAATAAAATAAATTTCCCCACAATTCACTATCGCTCAATTCTGCAAGTGTTCTAATTTACTATCGCTGTTTTCTAGCTGGTCTAAAGCCACTTTTGACGTAAAGGGACACTTTTTGGTTGCTATGGACAATCTCCAGTTTCCAGGCAGAAAGAACAGTGTATATCATGTAAAACTGCATGCAGGGCATGGGCCAGAGCACTGGGGACAAAAGGGATGTGAAATAATTTCATACAGTACTGTAATCTGTAAGATTACAGTACTGTATGTGTTATGATTTTGACATTTTTTTTAATTTGCCGCCAGGCTCCGCCCCCGTGCGTCGCGCCGCTCGCAGGGAACGGAGCCTGGCACGGAGAGGCTTCGGAGGAGGACGGAGTCCTCGGACACTGCGGGTGACATCGCAGGATCCCGGGGACAAGGTAAGTAACGCCGCCCCAGGATCCTGCAATGTGATCCCGAGTGTGGCTCGGGGTTACCGCTAATGGTACTGAATTTTAACCCCGAGCCACACTCGGGAAAACCGCCAGGGAGGCTACTTTGACAGATTCAGCTCCTGTTGATTTCACGAGGGCTTTGGGTCTGGCATTTGAACAGTAGCGGCCCGTGCATTGAGGGCGCACACGCGCCCCCCCCCTCTTTCCCTGCTGCCACCTCCCTATCCATGCGCCGGCCCCTTTCAGGATGCCGGACACATGGATTCCTATGACAGGGGGTGGAAGGGGGTGTTTGTTTTTTTTGAGGCACGTGATTAGAGCCAGAGGCTCTAATCGGCTTCAAAAAAGGGTGGGCTCGGGGCACAGAGAGTGCGCCCTGATCCCACCCAATTGTGTGACCATACCTACAGTGCCTCCCCGCCAATCAGGAGGCAGGTTGGTGAGACCTGTTTCCCGATTGGCCAAAGCACCGGGCAAACCTATTGGATGCCTAGTGGCGCTTTGGCAAGTGGAGGAAGCATGAGAGGAGCGGACACCTCCGCCGCTGCTGCTGCCCGAGTGCCGAGTGTGGAGGAGAGGAGGAGAGTGGAGACACAGAGGATGCTTTTTAGGTAAGTGCTGGAGCTCCCGTGGGGATGTCTAGAGCTGCGTGCAAGTGCCAGCTGTGAGCCCCGGGGGGGGGCGCAAGTGCCAGCAGCTGCTAGCCTTGAGCAGGGGGGGTGTGCAAGAGACAGATGGCTGCATTTGATTGGCACAAGTAGCTGCATATGATGGGCACAAGTGGCTGCATATGATGGGCACAAGTGGCTGCATATGATGGGCACAAATGGCTGCATTTGATGGGCACAAGTAGCTGCATTTGATTGGCACAAGTGGCTGCATATACTGGGCACAAGTGGCTGCATATGATGGGCACAAGTGGCTGCATATGATGGGGCACATTGGCTGCATATGATGGTTCACATTGGCTGCATATGGTGGTTCACAATTGGCTGCATATGATGGTTCACAATTGGCTGCATATGATGGGCACAAGTGGCTGCATATGATGGGCACAAGTGACTGCATATGATGGGCCCCATCATATGCAGCCACTTGTGCCCATCATTTGATGATTTTGAGCTTTGGCTATTGTTATGCCACAGGGTGTCAAGTAAATGGTTAAATAAAGGTTTTTTTTTTTAAATGGGTCTCTAATTGGAAGTCAAGAGTTAATCCTATGGCGGGAAGATAATGAGGGAACAAGTCTGCACAGCCTCTGGGAATGAAATGTTCTGTACCTTAGGGGGCTCTCATAATAAGCACTTTGTCCTGAACTGTAAACCAGAGTAAGGTTATTATAACCTCAAACACTTCACATTTGCTGGCTTGTTTGCCTGAACAATTTACTAAAAGTGCCTGAATATTGTTATATTGTTCTGCAGGAAGACACTTCAGTTGGAGAGCTCTTCCTCTCTGTAACCCCTC
This sequence comes from Aquarana catesbeiana, assembly GCF_042186555.1. Lineage (NCBI taxonomy): Eukaryota > Metazoa > Chordata > Amphibia > Anura > Ranidae > Aquarana > Aquarana catesbeiana. The sequence goes on along the minus strand of NC_133331.1, from coordinate 62,971,763 downwards.
GTTCTCAGTGAGAAAGCTCAGAGATCTACCGATGCTCAGAAAAGTTTGGGAACTCTTACAAATGTGTTGAAGTCCCTCATGAATAGCACCCAGCAGGTCTGATTTGCTAAAGGCAAATAGACTGTACACTTTGCAAGTGCAGTTGCACTCAGTTTCCTTAGTAAATGGAATGTGGTAAAGCTTCACTTTGTAAACTATGCCCAATCAAGTGTAAGGAAAATTAACCACTTGACCTCCGAAAGATTTACCCCCCCCCCCCCCCCATGACCAGGCTATTTTTGAGATACGGCACTGCGTTAATTTAACTGACAATTGCGCAGTCATGCAATGCTGTACTCAAATAAAATTGATGTCCTTTTTTTTCCCACAAATATAAATTTCTTTTGCTGGTATTTGATCACCCATTTTTTGAGCTATAAACAAAAAAAGACCAACAATTTTGAAAAAGAAAAAAACAATACTTTTTACGTTCTGCTATAAAACATATCCAATAAAAAAAAAAGAAGAAAATAAAAATTCTTCATAAATTTAGGCCAGTATATATTCTGCTACATGTTTTTGGTGAAAAAAATCCCAATAAACGTATATTGATTGGTTTACGCTAACGTTAGGGCATATACAATCTATGGGGTATATATGGAATTTTTATGTATTTTTATACTAGTAATGGTGGCGATCAGCGACTGCAACAGTGCAGTGGACAAATCGGATACTAACTGACACTTTGTGGGAACCAGTGACAATAATACCGTGATCAATGCTAAAAATATGCACTGTCACTGTACTGACACTGGATGGGAAGGGGTTAAATATCTAGGTCGATAAAAGGATTAACTGTGTGCCTAGCAAGTGTTTGTGTTTACTATGTGTGCTGCATTTACTAGGGGAAGAGATGGATTTTAGGCCACACAAAATCCATCCCTTCCCCCCTGTCAGAACGGCGATCTGCCTTGTTTACATAGGCAGAGTTCTGTTCTGAGTTTCTGCCCAATGATCGGCGGGTGCCGGAGGACATCAAGTGCCCGACACTCAAAGATCGGCTTCTGATGTGAACAATCACAGCAGAAGTGGCCTGGCGGTGACGTGCACACATCCCCTGCAGGTGGAAGTGCAGGATCATATACTGTGTGTATATATATATATATGATCTGGCGCACAGCTGCTGCCCTGTAGCAATAAAACTGCTATAGGGCGGTCAGCAAGTGGTTAAGAAAAAGCATTTTTGCTTGCACATATTTGGATGATGGAAATCAGCAGAGCTTTACCACATCTACTAAACACTGGGGAAAATGAGTGCAAATTCACCTGCAGTAGATTTACTAAAACTGGAAAGTGCAAAATCTGGTGCAGCTGTTAGCCAATCAGCTTCTAACTTCAGCTTGTTCAATTAAAGTGGTTCTAAATGCTAAAGGTTTTTTAACTTTATGCATTCTATGCAGTTGGGATTTTCCTGCTCAGTGTTTTGCTTTCTCAAAATATAATGTTGTGCGCAACAGTTATTCACTGAATAAACCAGCACTACAAATAAATCCGGCCCAGTGAGCTGACACAACATTTTGTCTCCTTATCAGCACAAAGAATAAGTAAAATTGAGAGTTTCCAGCTCTCCGATATTTTGACATAAAGTGTGAGATTTTTGGCAACAAACATATTATACTTACCTGCTCTGTGCAATGGTTTTGCACAGAGCATCCCTGATCCTCCTCTTCCGGCTCCTTCTGGCCCCTCCCCCCCATGACTGCCCACCATAGCACCTTGCTATGAGGGCATTCATGTGTGCCTGCCAGCTTTTGTCCTGTAAAAATAGCCAATTCGTCAAAACCTCCAATTACGTCACTTCTGGTATGGCCGAGTCACGATCAGCTGGCGCAACGTCAACACAGATCGTCGGAGGTCGAAATTATAGAGCACCGCCATGTTGGTTTCTGATTCCCCGTCCCATTGGTAAACTTGGGACCAGCTGATCTTCTGCTATAGTTCTGTGAAAGGGTCTTTGCCAAAAGGCCGCCATGTTATAATAAAATTCAGGTGAGCGGCCGCTGTTTACCCAACTTTACCAATAGGACGGGGAATCCGAAATGTTTTAGGTGTACCAATATGGCAGTGTTTCTGATTCCCTGTCCTATTGGTAAAGTCTGGTAAACAGCGGCCGCTCACTGGAATTTTATTATAACATGGCGAACTGTCGGCAAAGATCCTTTTAAGGAACTATAGCGGAAGATCAGCTGGTCCCGAGTTTACCAATAGGACGGGGAATCATAAATGTTTTAGGTGTACCAGCATGGCGGTGTTCTATATTTCCCTCGACCTCCGATGATCTGTGCATGTGCAGTGTTGATGTCACACCAGCTGATCGTGACTCGGCCTCACCGGAAGAGACGTAATTGGAGATTTTGAGGATTTGGCTATTTTGACAGAACACCAGCTCTGTGTGTCCATAAACACATTCGGCTCCACCCCCACTCCCTCTTCACTGGCTATGATTGACAGCAGCAGGAGCCTATGGCTGTCTCTGAACCTTTGAGAAGAGAGAGATGAGAGAGCCACTGCTCTTATGTACATCACTGGTTCGAGATGGGGATCGAGATGGGGCTCAGGTAAGTATAAGCGGGGGTGCTGCACCCTGAAGGTGTTTTTACTTTGATGCATTCAAGTAAAAAATCTAAAGCCTTTATAACCGCTTTAAAGTGGAACTTCACTCTATCAATCAACAATAACTATTTTTAATCCCTATGCTGCTAGTATTAGCATATAGATAGGAAAGTATATCATATGTACTTGTTTTAAACTTTAAATTTAAACTTTTTTTTACATTTCTTCAGTTACTTCGTGGTTTCCAGGCCCGGGCAAATTATGTTGTACATCCCAGGAGTCTTCAGGAGGAGAGGAGGAGTTTTCTCAACTAAGCACACCCTCCTGCATGCATGCTTGAGCTAAGGTCAGATGGATTCCAGGAGGTAAATGCTACATGAACCATTTGCCCTTACTCAAGATGGCCAAGACCAGAAATGCTAGGGAGGTGTTTTTCAAAGTGATTTCTCAGCAACATAAAGCATAGAGACATGGATGGGTGGGCGAGTTTGGTTTGAGTATTAAAGATGAATTAAAAAGCGTTTTTGGTTTGTGGTACGCAGATACAGTGTACAGTATAGTTCCGCTTTAAGGTACTTTTCAGCGATTTTTAATGGGCTTTAAATTGTTTCTGTGGATTATGAAAGCTTCTTTTACCTGTCATGGACCTGTTCTTGTGTCAAAACATGGCTCCTCATTATCCTCATTATTTTACATTTTCTGTACAGAAAGAAATAAAACAGATAACAAAACATAAATACAGTTTTGTAAAATGACAGCACACTTTTAACATTACACTTTTAACAGTACATTTAAATCTTTAAAAACAAAAGAAAAAAAGAAGAAAAAAAACGCAAATACAAAGAACAGTAAACAAAATAAACTGAACCAAACTAATACACTAACCACCTTAATACACTAACCATAAATCCCAAAATACACTTTTTAACTAAATAAAAAAATGAGCAATTTCAACCTTAGCTTAATAAGCAAAACTGACAAAATGTTGCTGATGGCAAAATCTGTCATTTTTGTGGTGAAATTAGTTTCATCATAATCAATTAGATCATGCCTTCTCAGAACCTCAGCACAGTATCTTGCGAATGCCCTGATCTTTGACTCTTGTAAAGTTACATTTGTTCTGGTATCTGCTCCTAATCTTTTCCTCTGATTATGGCTACATATACTGTATGCTCTTGGTCTTCTCATTTGATTATAGCTACAGTTGACTTTTGGTATCTGCTCCTGATCTTCTCTTCTAAATCTAGATAAATTGTCTTCTGGTATCTGCTCCTAATCGTCTCCTCTGTATGGCTACATTAGTATTCTGGTATCTGTTCCTAGACTTCTCCAAGGATTATGGTTACATTTGTATTCTAGTATCAGCTCCTGATCTTCCCTTCTGATTGTAGCTACTGTTGTCTTCTGATATCTGCTCCTGATCTTCTCCCCTGAATATAGCTACAGTTGTCTTCTAATATAGTCCCTGATCTTCACCTCTGATTATAGCTATATATTTGTGCTCTGGTATCTGCTCTTGATCTTCTCTGATTATAGCTACAGTTGTCTTCTGGTATCTACTGCTGATCTTTACCTCTGAATATTGCTACATTTGTCTCACGTTTTATGCTTCTGGTCTTCTCTTCTGATTATAGCTACAGTTGTATTCTGGTATTTGCTCCAGATACTCTCCTCTGATTATACTTGCATTTGTATTCTGGTATCTGCTCCAGATCTCCCCTGAATACAGCTACAGTTGTCTCAGATATTGTCTTCTGGTATCTGCTCCTAGTCTTCACTCCTGCTTATAGCTACAGTTGGCTTCTGGTATCTGCTCCTGATCTTCTCCCCTGATCATAGTGACAGTAGTCTTCTGGTATCTGCTTCTGATCTTCACTCCTGTTTATAGCTAAACTTGCCTTCTGGTATCTGCTCCTGATCTTCTGTCTGATTATAGCTACAGTTTTCTTCTTGTATCTGCTCCAGATCTTCTCCTCCCAATACATGTTTGCTTTGTTTGTTTTCTGGTATCTGCTCCTGATCTTTTCCCCTGATTTTAGCTACAGTTGTTTTCTGTTGTCTGCTCCTGATCTTCTTCTTTATGGTGTTGAGTTGACTAAATTTCAATCCACGTGTGGGTGTCCCTGTTCAATAGAAGTTGATTTGTAGATCGAATTCAGAATACAGTGTCTCAGCTGGGAAAATTCCTTCATCCACCTCTTTTTTGTATATAGAGGAATCTGCTTTTTTTTCTCATTGAAGGACATTGTTTACTTTTGCCTATGCTAACATAGTGCCAGGCTCCATAAACTAAGATACAGTATCTAGAATACATGATTCCATTGACACAAGACAGCAGACAAAACTTATGAACTTAGCGTGCTTGTTGGTTGGTGGAGGCCTTCCTTAAAGCACCTCACAAATTTTAGCTCAAAACCATATTTTGTACAGGATGGATAATTTCTGTTTAATATGCAGGTGATGTTATACTATAGTGCAGGGGACTCTATTACTCATATAGAACTTTTATGGTTAAAATTGACAATGCCTTAATAATTGCTCATTACGTATGACCTTCAATAAAATTCAAATGAGTGCAGAAAATAGAAAGACCTCATAAGAGGGAATCATAGTCATATTCTACATTAATATCTGTAGAGGCAAATTGGGAATCCCGTAATGTAAAGGGTTATTTTTATTAGTGGTATATATCCTGGATAGGGATGAGCCGAACACCCCCTCGGTTCGGTTCACACCAGAACCTGCGAACGGACCGAAAATTTGCGCAAACTTTAGAACCCCATTAAAGTCTATGACACTCGAACGTTCAAAATCAAAAGTGCTAATTTTAAAGGCTAATTTGCATGGTATTGTCCTAAAAAGGGTTTGGGGACCCGGGTCCTGCCCCAGGGGATATGTATCAATGCAAAAAAAAGCAGTGATTTTAATAATGCTTAAAGTGAAAAAAAAAAGAAATATTCCTTTAAATATCGTACCTGGGGGGTGTCTATAGTATGTGTAAAGTGGCGCATGTTTCCCGTGCTTAGAACAGTCCCTGCACAAAATGACATTTTTAAAGGAATAAAAGTCATTTAAAACTGCTTACGGAAATATGGATGAAAATCAGTGAGACAAATGGCATGGGTACCCCCCCCCCCAGTCCATTACCAGGCCTTTTGGGTCTTGTATGGATATTAAGGGGAACCCCGCACCCAGATTAAAAAAAGGAAAGGTGTGGGGCTCCAGGCCCTCTGAACAGCAGTATACAGGCGGTGCAAACAAGACAAGGACTGTAGGTTTGTTGTTAAGTAGAATCTGTTTGTAATTTTGAACTGGTACATTTTTAAAGTGTAGCTTCAGCCAAAAAAATCTATTTTTAAGCTTTTTGGAAAACATAGGGAAGGGTAATCATTCCTGTGACATTTCTTTTGCTGTCTGTGCACCTCTTTAGAAGATTTTACCTCACTTTCTGTCCCAATGACAAATGTTTTTTGACAATGTGGGGTGAAACAAGGATTGGTGATAAAGGATCAGTGGAAAGGAGACAGGTTTTTCCCATATTAACTCTTATGCCCTGTACACACGGTCAGACTTTCCGATGGAAAATGTTCGATCGGAGTTTGTTGTCAGAAATTCCGACCGTGTGTGGGCTCCATCGGATTTTCCGACACACAAAGTTTGAGAGCAGGCTATAAAATTTTCCGACAACAAAATCTGATTGCATCAATTCCGACCGTGTGTGGCCAATTCCGACGCACAAAGTGCCACGCATGCTCAGAAGTAGGGATGAGCCGAACACCCCCCGGTTCGGTTCGCACCAGAACCTGCGAACGGACCGAAAGTTCGCACGAACGTTAGAACCCCATTGACGTCTATGGGACTCGAACGTTCGAAATCAGAAGTGCTCATTTTAAAGGCTAATTTGCATGGTATTGTCCTAAAAAGGGTTTGGGGACCCGGGTCCTACCCCAGGGGACATGTATCAATGCAAAAAAAACTTTTAAAAACGTCCGTTTTTTCGGGAGCAGTGATTTTAATGATGCTTAAAGTAAAAAAAAAAAAAGTGAAATATTCCTTTAAATATCGTACCTGAGGGGTGTCTATAGTATGCCTGTAAAGTGACGCGTGTTTCCCGTGTTTAGAACAGTCCCTGCACCAAATGTCATTTTTAAAGGAAAAAATCTAATTTAAAACTGCTTGCGGGTTTAATGTAATGTCGGGTCCTGGCAATATGGATGAAAATCAGTGAGACAAACGGCATGGGTACCCCCCAGTCCATTACCAGGCCCTTTGGGTCTTGTATGGATATTAAGGGGAACCCCGCACCCAAATTAAAATAAGGAAAGGTGTGGGGCCACCAGGCCCTATATACTCTGAACAGCAGTATACAGGCTGTAGGTTTGTTGTTAAGTAGAATCTCTTTGTAATTTTGAACGGGTACATTTTTAACGTGTTTAGCTCCAGCCAAAAAATCTTTTTTAAGCTTTTTGGAAAACATAGGGAAGGGTTATCACCCCTGTGACATTTGTTTTGCTGTCTTTCCTCCTCTTCAGAAGATTTCACCTCACTTTTTGTCCCAATGGATTGGAAAGCATCAGTGGAAAGGAGAAATGTTTTTCCCATATTAACTCTTACAGGAGAGAATTTCCCTTCCTAGGGGTAGATTTCACTTCCTGTTGTCTCCTTCCGTTTGCAAGTAGGAGTCGTTTGTAAGTTAGTTGTTTGAAAGTAGGGTCCTGCCCTATATACTCAGCAGAAATTTGGGCCTTAGGTGTTGCTGTGGCCACAACACTGTAAGCCCTCACAGGGCTCTGCTGTGAAATATTAGATCAAGAATTGTAATTACATGCCCCTGTTGAACAGGAGCTGAAAAATTAGGCATTAGGCACTGGTGCTGGTGCCACAACACTGCAACCCCTCACAGACACTCTAGTTGGAATGCAGGAACGAGCCCTGCTGCAAAGTATTGCATCAAAAATTGTAATTACACGCCCCTGTTAAACAAGGGGTGAAAAATTGGGCCTTAGGCACTGGTGCTGGTGCCACAACACTGCAACCCCTCACAGACACTCTAGTTGGAATGCAGGAACGAGCCCTGCTGCAAAGTATTACATCAAAAATCGTAATTACACGCCCCTGTTAAACAGGGGCTGAAAAATTGTGCCTTAGGCACTGGTGGTGGCACCCAGAACCAAAAATGTTCTTACAAGCTATCAGCGTGATGATTGACGAGGAAGAGGATAATTACTCAGGGATAGTCACTCAGCATCAGCATAGGCAGTCTTTGAAGGGATCTGAGATTTCAAAAAAAATTATTCGGTTACATCAGCATCAGGTGCTTGGTAGCTGGTGGTGATCCAAGACTCATTCATTTTTATGAAGGTCAGTCGATCGACCGAGTCAGTGGACAGACGCACCCTGTGATCGGTTACCACGCCTCCAGCAGCACTGAATGTGCGTTCCGAAAGAACGCTGGATGCAGGACAGGCCAGTAGCTCAATTGCATACTGTGCAAGCTCTGGCCAGTGATCCATCCTCAAGACCCAGTAACCCAGAGGATTTTCGGTGGGAAAGGTGTCCAAGTCTGATCTTGCCCCTAGGTATTCCTGCACCATGTACAACAGACGCTGGCGATGGTTGCTGGAACCGATCATACCTTGGGGCTGCGGACCAAAAAATTGTCTGAACGCATCGGTCAGACGGCCACCTTCTCCACCGCTCCTTCTTTGACTGACTGAAGCCTCAGCAACACGTTGTCCAGAAACAGGAGTTTGTAACCTCCCAGTCTCTGGGAACGCGTTGCACAGACCTTTCTGCAAGGCCTCCCGAAGATGTTTCATCCTCTGCTCCCTCTGCGATGGCAAGATAAGGTCCGCAACCTTACCCTTGTAACGTGGATCAAGGAGGGTTGCCAGCCAGTATTGGTCCTTCTCCTTGATACCACGAATACGAGGATCCTTACGCAGGCTTTGCAGGATCAGGGAGGCCATGCAGCGTAGGTTTGCTGAGGCATTCGGTCCGGAGTCCTCTGGGTCACTAAGGACGACATGGTCCGCAGCCACCTCCTCCCAGCCACGTACAAGTCCATGTGTTTCTTGGGACTGATCCCTTAAAGACTGCTGCTGATGCTGAGTGCCAGGCTCCACCTCCATACTGACACAATCTTCCTCCTCCTCCTCCTCCTCTTCCTCCTCGTCCTCTTCCTGTGTGATCGGCGGGCACGCAGGAACACTGTCTGGATAAAGGGGGCCTTGAGAGCTAAGGAAGTCCTCCTCTTCCTGCCTCTGTTCTGCCTCAAGTGCCCTGTCCATTATTCCACGCAGCGTATGCTCCAACAGGTGGACAAGGGGGACAGTGTCACTGATGCATGCACTGTCACTGCTCACCATCCTCGTGGCCTCCTCAAATGGTGACAGGACAGTGCATGCATCCCTGATCATGGCCCACTGGCGTGGGGAAAAAAAACCAAGCTCCCCTGACCCTGTCCTGGTGCCATAGTCGCACAGCTACTCATTGATGGCCCTCTGCTGCGTGTGCAGCCGCTGCAGCATGGCCAACGTTGAGTTCCACCTGGTGGGCATGTCACAGATTAGGCGGTTCTTGGGCAGGTTAAACTCCTTTTGGAGGTCCGTCAGCCGAGCACTGGCATTATATGACCGGCGGAAATGCACACAGACTTTCCTGGCCTGCCTCAGGACATCCTGTAAGCCCGGGTACCTGCCCAAGAACCACTGCACCACCAAGTTAAGGACGTGAGCCAAACAGGGCACATGGGTCATTTGTCCCTGTCGGAGGGCAGAGAGGAGGTTGGTGCCATTGCCGCAAACCACCATTCCTGCCTTAAGTTGGCGTGGCGTCAACCACCTCTGAACCTGCCCCTGCAGAGCTGACAGAACCTCTGCCCCAGTGTGGCTCCTGTCCCCCAAGCACACCAGCTCAAGCACCGCATGGCATCTTTTGGCCTGCGTACTTGCGTAGCCCCTTGAACGACTACGGAGCACCGCTGGTTCCGAGGAAGAGGCCATGGAGGAAGAAGAAGAGGAGGGGGTGGAGGAGAGAGGTGTGTCACAATCATTAGCATTTTGGAGGCGTGGTGGCGGAACAACCTCCGACACTACTGCACCTTGTCCTGCATCCTTCCCAGCTGCCAGCAGAGTCACCCAATGCGCCGTGAAACTTAGGTAACGTCCCTGTCCATGCCTGCTGGACCATGAGTCAGCGGTAATATGCACCTTACCGCTGACCGCCCTGTCCAGCGAGGCATGGACATTGCCTTCCACATGCTGGTAGAGAGCCGGAATTGCCTTCCGTGAGAAAAAGTGGCGTTTGGGTACCTGCCACTGAGGAACCGCACATTCCACAAACTCACGGAAGGGGGCAGAGTCTACCAACTGAAAAGGCAGCAGTTGAAGTGCTAGCAATTTTGCCAAGCTAGCATTCAACCGTTGGGCATGTGGATGGCTGGGAGCAAACTTCTTTCGGCGGTGCAGCAGCTGGGGCAGGGAAATTTGCCTGGTACAATCTGACGTCGGTGTACCAAAATCAGATTGCCCACAAGTACGTGGCTGTGACACACCTAATTCTACACCTTCATTCCTCTCAGTGCAGGTCTCAGAGAGGACTGAAGGTCTAGTGGGGTTGGAAATCTCAGCTGATGAGGAGCAAGCAGAGGTCCTCTTTGTTCTTTGGTGTGGGTCTTTTAGATACGCTTGCCAACGAACTGCATGGCAGGTCAACATATGTCTGGTCAAGCATGTGGTACCCAAGCGGGAGATGTTTTGGCCACGCGAGATACGCTTGAGACATATGTTGCAAATAGCAGCGGTGCGATCTGATGCACTCGTCTCAAAAAAGGCCCACACCAAAGAACTTTTTGAATAACACGCAGAGACTGCAGCGCCCTGCACATGTGGAGCTTTGGGGTGTGATGCAGTCAATGTGCTGCCCTTAGGCTGGCCCCTGGAGGGCATCCTGCCTCGTTGGTGATGTGCCGCCTCTTCCTCCTCCTCCTCCTCCTCCTCCTCTCTCCTATCAGGCACCCACGTTGAGTCAGTGACCTCATCATCCCCTCCCTCCTCATCACTGGAGCAAACCTGGCAGTATGCTGCAGCAGGGGGAGCATGACTGCCAGATTGCTGTCCTTCTTGGGCACCCCCTCTGTCCGTGCTCGTGTTACTGCCTTCATCGAGCTTAGTATCATCATCAGAGCCTTCCAAACGCTGGGCATCCTCCTGGAGCATGTACCCAACACTGTGGTCAAACAGTTCGAGGGACTCCTCAGGAGGACATGGTGGGGCTAGGGAAGGAGTCACTGATGACATTGAGCCAAGGGAAGAGGCCGCTGCTTTGCCAGACAAAGTACCCTGGGCATGGGTGAGAGAGGATGAGGAGGATGAGGATGGCTTGGTCATCCACTCGACCAAGTCTTCCACATGTTGCGGCTCAACATGACCAGCTGCCGAAAAAAAGGCCAAGCGTGTCCCATGGCCACGTGCTGATGAGGATGCACCGTCTCCACGACCAGCACTAGACGCAGAGCCTGCTTGCCCTCTCTTATTGGCTTGTGACTGTCTGCCTCTCCTTCTTGGCCTTCCAGACATACTAATGGCCTGTAGCTGCACTAAGCTGGGATATATATATATATATATATATATATGTACTGATACTGCAGCTAGCAAAATCAACTGCCTGCCTGTAGTATGAGAACACCACCAACCTTCTACAGGTAGCTTTAGCTGAACACTGTGAGGTGGACGCACCCCACTAACTTGTAGGTTTAGCTGAACACTGTGAGCAGGGCGCACCCCACTAACTTGTAGGTTTAGCAGAACACTGTGAGCAGGACGCACTGCACTAACTGTAAATAGTCTAGCTGCCTGACTGTGGTACTAATAGGATCAAAAGAACACCAGCAATTTTCTTTAAAATACTGTAACAAGACAAGCCTGCCTGTCAGTAAGAAGATAACAGGAACGGATCTAGCTGAACACTGTGAGCAGGACGCACCCCACTAGCTTGTAGGTTTAGCTGAACACTGTGAGGTGGACGCACCCCACTAACTTGTAGGTTTAGCTGAACACTGTGAGCAGGACGCACCCCACTAACTTGTAGGTTTAGCAGAACACTGTGAGCAGGACGCACTGCACTAACTGTAAATAGTCTAGCTGCCTGACTGTGGTACTAATAGGATCAAAAGAACACCAGCAATTTTCTTCAGGTAGCTGTATTTACTGTAACAAGACAAGCCTGCCTGTCAGTAAGAAGATAACAGGAACAGATCTAGCTGAACACTGTGAGCAGGACGCACCCCACTAGCTTGTAGGTTTAGCTGAACACTGTGAGGTGGACGCACCCCACTAACTTGTAGGTTTAGCTGAACACTGTGAGCAGGACGCACCCCACTAACTTGTAGGTTTAGCAGAACACTGTGAGCAGGACGCACTGCACTAACTGTAAATAGTCTAGCTGCCTGACTGTGGTACTAATAGGATCAAAAGAACACCAGCAATTTTCTTCAGGTAGCTGTATTTACTGTAACAAGACAAGCCTGCCTGTCAGTAAGAAGATAACAGGAACGGATCTAGCTGAACACTGTGAGCAGGACGCACCCCACTAGCTTGTAGGTTTAGCTGAACACTGTGAGGTGGACGCACCTCACTAACTTGTAGGTTTAGCTGAACACTGTGAGCAGGACGCACCCCACTAACTTGTAGGTTTAGCAGAACACTGTGAGCAGGACGCACTGCACTAACTGTAAATAGTCTAGCTGCCTGACTGTGGTACTAATAGGATCAAAAGAACACCAGCAATTTTCTTTAAAATACTGTAACAAGACAAGCCTGCCTGTCAGTAAGAAGATAACAGGAACGGATCTAGCTGAACACTGTGAGCAGGACGCACCCCACTAGCTTGTAGGTTTAGCTGAACACTGTGAGGTGGACGCACCCCACTAACTTGTAGGTTTAGCTGAACACTGTGAGCAGGACGCACCCCACTAACTTGTAGGTTTAGCAGAACACTGTGAGCAGGACGCACTGCACTAACTGTAAATAGTCTAGCTGCCTGACTGTGGTACTAATAGGATCAAAAGAACACCAGCAATTTTCTTCAGGTAGCTGTATTTACTGTAACAAGACAAGCCTGCCTGTCAGTAAGAAGATAACAGGAACAGATCTAGCTGAACACTGTGAGCAGGACGCACCCCACTAGCTTGTAGGTTTAGCTGAACACTGTGAGGTGGACGCACCCCACTAACTTGTAGGTTTAGCTGAACACTGTGAGCAGGACGCACCCCACTAACTTGTAGGTTTAGCAGAACACTGTGAGCAGGACGCACTGCACTAACTGTAAATAGTCTAGCTGCCTGACTGTGGTACTAATAGGATCAAAAGAACACCAGCAATTTTCTTCAGGTAGCTGTATTTACTGTAACAAGACAAGCCTGCCTGTCAGTAAGAAGATAACAGGAACGGATCTAGCTGAACACTGTGAGCAGGACGCACCCCACTAGCTTGTAGGTTTAGCTGAACACTGTGAGGTGGACGCACCTCACTAACTTGTAGGTTTAGCTGAACACTGTGAGCAGGACGCACCCCACTAACTTGTAGGTTTAGCAGAACACTGTGAGCAGGACGCACTGCACTAACTGTAAATAGTCTAGCTGCCTGACTGTGGTACTAATAGGATCAAAAGAACACCAGCTATTTTCTTCAGGTAGCTGTATTTACTGTAACAAGACAAGCCTGCCTGTCAGTAAGAAGATAACAGAAAGGGATCTAGCTGAACACTGTGAGCAGGACGCACCCCACTAGCTTGTAGGTTTAGCTGAACACTGTGAGGTGGACGCACCCCACTAACTTGTAGGTTTAGCTGAACACTGTGAGCAGGACGCACCCCACTAACTTGTAGGTTTAGCAGAACACTGTGAGCAGGACGCACTGCACTAACTGTAAATAGTCTAGCTGCCTGACTGTGGTACTAATAGGATCAAAAGAACACCAGCAATTTTCTTCAGGTAGCTGTATTTACTGTAACAAGACAAGCCTGCCTGTCAGTAAGAAGATAACAGAAACGGATCTAGCTGAACACTGTGAGCAGGACGCACCCCACTAGCTTGTAGGTTTAGCTGAACACTGTGAGGTGGACGCACCCCACTAACTTGTAGGTTTAGCTGAACACTGTGAGCAGGACGCACCCCACTAACTTGTAGGTTTAGCAGAACACTGTGAGCAGGACGCACTGCACTAACTGTAAATAGTCTAGCTGCCTGACTGTGGTACTAATAGGATCAAAAGAACACCAGCAATTTTCTTCAGGTAGCTGTATTTACTGTAACAAGACAAGCCTGCCTGTTAGTAAGAAGATAACAGAAACGGATCTAGCTGAACACTGTGAGCAGGACGCACCCCCTAGCTTGTAGGTTTAGCTGAACACTGTGAGGTGGACGCACCCCACTAACTTGTAGGTTTAGCTGAACACTGTGAGCAGGACGCACCCCACTTACTTGTAGGTTTAGCAGAACACTGTGGGCAGGACGCATTGCACTAACTGTAAATAGTCTAGCTGCCTGACTGTGGTACTAATAGGATCAAAAGAACACCAGTAATTTTCTTTAAAATATTGTAACAAGACAAGCCTGCCTGTCAGTAAGAAGATAACAGGAACGGATCTAGCTGAACACTGTGAGCAGGACGCACTGCACTAAATGTAAATAGTCTAGCTGCCTGACTGTGGTACTAATAGGATCAAAAGAACACCAGTAATTTTCTTCAAAATACTGTAACAAGACAAGCCTGCCTGTCAGTAGGAATATAACAGGAACGGATCTAGCTGAACACTGTGAGCAGGACGCACTGCACTAAATGTAAATAGTCTAGAAGATAACAGGAACGGATCTAGCTAAACTGAATACAGTGTATATATATATATATATATATATATATATATATATATATATGCAACACCTGGGATGCATATATATACACAATACACTTTAAGTGCAGCTAACTGACTGACTGTCCTGCCTAATCTAGCTAACTCAAATGAAATGACACTGTCTCTCTCTCTCTCTAAGCACACCGGAACACACTGCACAGGGCCGCCGTGCAGGCGGCCTTATATAGTGTGGGGCGTGTACTAAATCCCCTGAGCCATAATTGGCCAAAGCCTCCTTGGCTTTGGCCAATTATGGCTCTCTGTTAAGGCGGCGCTGTGATTGGCCAAGCATGCGGGTCATAGTGCATGCTTGGCCAATCATCAGCAAGCAATGCACTGCAATGCCGCAGTGAATTATGGGCCGTGACGCGCCACACGAATTTGGCGCGAACTGCCCATATCGTTCGCAATTCGGCGAACGATCGAACAGCCGATGTTTGAGTCGAACATGGGTTCGACTCGAACACGAAGCTCATCCCTACTCAGAAGAAATTCCGAGACGTAACAGCTCGGTCTGGTAAAATTAGCGTTCGGAATGGATATAGCACTTTCGTCAGGCTGCAATGTTTAAAATGGTTTAATACAGCGCACTCTCTTCTTCTTTATAATGTTAGAAGAATGAAGTAGTTTTGCTGCTCATATTCACACAGACTTCTCACAAACTTCTTTCTTTATTACTTCTCGTGATTCCCTCAATATATTTTGATTTGTCACCTCTGACAAAAAATCTATATATTCTTTTTTTTTGTTTTGTATGTTTTTCAAGCCTGATTTTATATTTTTTTTCTTTTTTTTGGGTTTGTATTTTTTTCAAGGCTGATCTTTTTTTGTTTTTATTTTTGATTTTACATCCTGAATATTTTTGTGTGTGTTTTGTGTGTCAAGTTACCACAACACCATTATTATCTTGTATTATGTAATCTCAAGGAGATTGTTTGGCATTGGTCTCTCTTGTTAACTTCATATTGTATATTTGAAATATACCTGAATCCTCACAAACAAACTGTCCTTTTTGAAGGAAAACACACATAGGCGAGTATAATTGAAACAAAAAATAATTTATTAAGGGCTCAGAACCAAATAAAGAGGGAGGCAACGCTGGATAAACATCATAAATTGGCGAAGCCTTTGGACCCCAGGGCGTACATCAATTATTTTACAGCAAAATTGGTTGCCTAAGGAGTCCATATCTAAGGGAGTGCAGTCTGGTCCAGAAGTCCCAGAGATCATGAAAGCAGCAGATGACATGTATGTTCTCAGGCTGTGGTACTACAAGAGGCTGCATTCTTTGCCAGACCAGACTGAACCCAGGTCATCACTCTGGTCTTCCTTCCATGCTTCCTTCCCGGCTGTGGCTCTGGTGGTGGAGGTGTGGCAGGAGGAGGAGTAGGACCTGGAGGAGGAGGAGGAGGAGGACCTGGAGGAGGAGGAGGAGGAGGACTATGGGTGAGGTGCCAAATGTGGGTTGCACATGTGATTTGGCCCCTCAACCCCTTATTTAGAGCTTCCAAAATTAAAAACTCACATAGGAGTCGTTGTCCCTCCTCCATCTGCATCATTTTGCATGCAGTTATGGCAGCAAAGTCTTCCTCCACACTGTGGGGTGTTCTGAGGGCCTCAGTAGCCTTCCAAAATAGGCCTATGGCAGCCTCCTCCAGGTTACACCTCTTCCTGCCACTTTGTCTTTGAAGGCGGAGGGTAGGGACCTGGGTATCAGGCAGCCTGCTTGGCCCAGCCACCTCCTGGCTGAGACTTCTCTGTGTATGAAAAAGGGGCATTGTTTTAGTTTTTGGTTCATCAATCACAATTATAAATTAGTACTCCAAACTAACATCTATTTAACATCATTGATTGGACAACTAGAAATCTTTAGAAGAATGCTATACCTGGCTCAAGCTGGGCTCCTCCACATGTTGCTGCCTGGAAGGCCCAAGTTAGGAGTCAGAAGCCTCAGCTGGGGGGTAAGGAAGCGTGGAAGGAAGAGTGGAGAGTGCTGGCCTGGGTTCAGTCTGAACTGACAGAAAATGCAGCCTGTCATAGTACCACAGCCTGGGGACATAAATGTCATCTTCAGCTCCTGATCTCTGGGAATCCTGGACTTTCTTGTGCTCCCTTAGATAAGTGCTCATTGGGCCACCAATTAGGATCTTTACATAGGTGATGTCTGCCGTGGGGATCACAGACTTCACAAATTGCAGCAAATTATCCAGCGCTGCCTTCCTCTTTGTTTGGTTCTTATAATCAGGGTGGTTTATCTGCCACAGACAGGGCAGTTCCCTGAACATATCTATGAAGATTGGGATAAAATCATGATCCTTCAAGATATCCATTTTAACTGCAAGACACAACACAAGACAAACCCTAATGTCAGCCTAAAGTCTTCTAAACTTGTGCAAATACAGGCCTCAATCTCGAAGCAGTATAGGCCCATTGTTAAATCTTACCTTCGTTATCACGATCGGCACCTCGATTACTCCTTCCTCCTCTCACAGATCGTACGTACTACGCATGCGTGTTACGCTTTATAGACACTGCGCATGCGTGAAACTCCGCCCACCCCTGACATTCTTTCTAGTCTATTCCCCGCCCCTTCTCGTTCATCGCAGTGGGGAAGAGCAGATGGCGGAGACAGAGCAGGTGTCTGATAATTACACCAACGAGGAGGAGGAGGAAAGCCCGGAGGCTGTAACGTCCTGATCCAGAAGGAGACGATTTAAGGCATCAAATATGTCCTTTGGGGAGATGTTGGAGATGGTCGACATAATGAAGAGGGCCGACTATGATGGGAAGTATGGACCTTACCCCAACCCCAATGTCAGAAAGGCCAAGATCATGGCAAAAGTAGTCAAAAGTCTGCACCAGAATTTTGGGGTATGACGATCCAAGGATCAGCTCAGGAAGCGGTGGTCAGACCTGAAATTAAGGGAGCACGAGCAGTACAGAAGGATCAGGAGAGTGCTGCAAAAAAGTAAGCAGTTGTGCTGTGTTCCTATTCGTTATTTTTATTACATTCGTACATTATTCGTTCGTATTAAACATTGTTCGTTCGGCCTAGAAAACACCATTGTTTTGGCCATATGCATTTGAATACATTTTTTATGGCCTACTTCTCTTAAAATAATGTTGTTGTGTAGATGGGTTTGTAACTAGAATGAAATGCAAACTAGATTCTGTGTAAGGAGAGGACACTCAGTAGCAGTTTTTACATCTGGACGCACTAGTGTGGGACACCAGAACACCCTTTTTATTAGGGGGCCCACACAGGTGCTCCAGTGTATACTATAGGGGTGACTCCATCTGTGAAGCTTGTACAAAACAGGTAAGTATTCAAGCTCGACAAAGGAAAATAATATTTCTTCATCTTGGAATTCTGCCAAAAGAGACAATTGTAGCCCACTTCCAAGCAATGTTTCATATTTCTATTTCTGCCATCAAATATCTGTGTGCTAAGTATACCTATTTTTTTTTTACATAGGGGAGAAAAGACTCGGAGGACACCCCTCATCCGAGGAGACCACAGACCCCCCACCTCAGGAAGAAGTGGAGACCCACCAAAGACAACAGGAGGAGGAGGAGGAAGGAGATGTGGTGGAAATTGTCACCACAACAGGTGAGTGTCTGCGACCACGGGCTCAGGTAAGAGATCGATGCCGGCAGATTTATAATACATGGTGTGTTTTTGTTTCTATCTTTATAGGTGATCGTGATGTTGTGGATCCAGATCATTTCACCTCTGAAAGTGCATAGATCCTGATCGGGGAGATCATGGGGTGTAATAGGGACTTGGAAAACATCCTGAAAAACATCAATGATGTTAAAAAAAATGAAGAACATCATTGATGTTTTAGGGAGAGTTTAAAACCCCTCCAAATCCCTTCAGTTTTTGGTGCTTTTGGGGATCTAAAATTTTCAAACATTTTTAGACATATTCGAGAAAAGCCAAATTTTGAAGATGCACACAGTGTGTCAACATGTGCTATCTGCCATCACAGGAGATCAATGTAGGCATTTTGGGGGTGCAACCCCTTCCTCAATAATAAAGTAGATGGGAGGAAGGGGTTGCACCCCCAAAACACGTCCCTTGATACCCCGTGATGGCAGGTAGCACATGTTGACATTCGGCAATTTGTGTGCATCTTCAAAATTTGGCTTTTCCAGGATGACTTCACCCCATCTGAATGCAATATCAAACACAGTTTAGAAATACTCATGTCTGATATTGCCTTCAATTTCTACAAAAGTTGAACTTTGTAAGTTCCAGATTTGTGTCTTTCTTGTTGGTTTTAAACATGCTTGTTTTACCTTAAATGGACATTTCTACTTTTAGTAATGTGACCCAAAAAATTGTTATACAACAAACATGTTGGTTTGTTTTAAAAACCTTTTACAAATGCACATGTGATTGTGCTGGTATTAAAAAGATTGATAATCAAGAATGTGTGGATTATTGTTTCAACGCTCCAAAACTTTTGTTGTGCTCAAATTGGTGGTTTTCTGTGACAATGGGCATTATTTCCTAAGGGCAAATCCACTTTGCACTACAAGTGCAGTTTCAAGTGCACTTGTAGTGCAAAGTGTCTTTGCCTTTAGTAAATAACACCCAACAGTGCTTTGTAATGTTTCACAATCATGACATTTTCAGGACTCACCACATTTCTGTCAGGGTCAGTTAAAAGAAACACAAGCAGTAAATGTCACCAAAGATTTTAGTAGTTAAAATGATTTTTTTTATTTGAAAAATGTTTCAGACATTGTCTGGCATATTGATGGCCCCCCTACCCGCAAAGTATTCTAGGTATCTAAGACGGACCTCACGGGCACTCAGGGGGGGCAAGCCAGGACGGCCACTTTCAAGCGCCATCAGGGTTGGTTCATTATGAATTCTGGCTTCAGGCCCAACTGAGCCAGCATAGTTGCCAGAATTTTGCCTTAAAAAGTTGTGTAGAACACAGCACGCCAGGATGATATGATTCAGTTTGTACTCCGCCA
Source organism: Aquarana catesbeiana (assembly GCF_042186555.1). NCBI lineage: Eukaryota > Metazoa > Chordata > Amphibia > Anura > Ranidae > Aquarana > Aquarana catesbeiana. The sequence goes on along the minus strand of NC_133331.1, from coordinate 62,952,269 downwards.
TGTGTATGGGTGTAAGAAATAGGCGGAACCGGCTGACCATGATTCCAAATGTGTTCCCCACCACTCTTCTGGCTCTGGCCAGCCGGTAATTAAAAACCCTCTGGTCCGGGGTGAGGGTCCTCATTAGGTATGGCCGCATAAGATGGTCCCCCAGCGCAAACGCTTCATCAGCAACGAAGACGAATGGGAGTCCTTCCACATTGTCTTCGGGAGGTGGCAAGTCCAAGCTGCCATTCTGGAGATGCCTGTAGAACTCCATCTGGGCGATGACTCCACCATCAGACATCCGGCCATTCTTCCCCACGTCCACATACAGGAACTCATAAGTAGCCGACACCACTGCCAACATCACAATACTATTGAACCCCTTATAATTATAATAGTATGTCTCCGAGTTGGGTGGTGGGATGATGTTGACGTGTTTCCCATCAATTGCCCCTCCGCAGTTAGGAAAGTCCCACAGCTGGGCAAAGTGGGAGGCCACAGTCTGCCATTCCTGTGGGTTGGAAGGAAACTGTGGAGTCAAACAAGAAAAATAAATTAATCATTTTGCACCTAAACAGGGAAAGCAGATTGGACACAAACATTCTTGCCCAACATCAGAGTTTAGAAAGAGCAAGGTATAAGGTCCACTTATCAGATTCCCCCTCCCCCCCTCTCATGGGCCATTTCTAACATTTTAGGGGGGGAGATCTTTTGGACAGGTAACCCTCTCCACTTCATTGAGAGAAGAATGCCTAAATAATGTGTATTAATTTGGCCAGCCCCTCCTTACTTACACTATTGACAGCCCACTGGACAGGTAAGAAGTGTCATAATACAAAGATATAAATACACATTGTACACATTTTAGCACATTTGTACATTCTGCTATTACCTATCAAGATAAGAATAGTATACAAAAACTTTAAACAGTACCATTTGAAAGTATACAGGCAGGCCCTTGCACTACATGCTTTGGGGAATTCATCCATAAATCTGACCACAAAAGAGGTGGGTATTGTGTGTATGGGTTTGGCAAAGTCAGCAGATTGGTATCAGCTGATTTAGCAGTTGGGGGGAGGGAGGGTTCCAAATGATTTGGGGACCCAAAAAAAGCCTCTGGCACTCTGCCTGAATTTAAAGCACAAATCACATTTTTTCACATTTTAGGGGGTTTTTAGAGTAAAGCACTACTATGGAGCTGACAAAATACATTGTTAAGTGACTACATGAGGTGAATATAAGGCCAGGAGAGCATGTTGGGGAGGTAAGTGAAGGCAAATATGTATGAAGGACAAAAAAAATTATTACATAAAAATCCAGCATGCATGAGAACAAAGGGGACATTCACAGCATATTACAAACGTGGTAATTAGGGAATGAGGAAAGAAATACAATATATTATCAAACATTAAATACAATAAAATGTGATGTTAAAAGATAAAAATCTTACCTTAATATACTCCTTCTGCAGGACCTGGATGATGGCAGAACAGGTCTCTGGGATAATGATCCCCAGAGCCTGGGGGGAGATGCCTGTTGAAAACTTGAGGTCCTGCAGGCTTCTCCCCATCGCCAAGTACCGCAGGGTGGCGACAAGGGATGAGCCAAACACCCCCCCGTTCGGTTCTCACCAGAACATGCGAACAGAAAAAAAGTTTGTTCGAACACGCGAACACCGTTAAAGTCTATGGGACACGAACATAAATAATCAAAAGTGCTAATTTTAAAGGCTTATATGCAAGTTATTGTCATAAAAAGTGTTTGGGGACCTGGGTCCTGCCCCAGGGAACATGGATCAATGCAAAAAAAAAGTTTTAAAAACGGCGGTTTTTTCAGAAGCAGTGATTTTAATAATGCTTAAAGTCAAATAATAAAAGTGTAATATCCCTTTAAATTTTGTAGCTGGGGGGTGTCTATAGTATGCCTGTAAAGGGTCGCATGTTTCAAATGACATTTCAAAGGAAAAAAGTCATTTAAAACTACTCGCGGCTATTGCATTGCCGGTCTGACAATACACATAAAAGTTCATTGATAAAAACGGCATGGGAATTCCCCACAGGGGAATCCCAAACCAAAATTTAAAAAAAAAATGACGTGGGGGTCCCCCTAAATTCCATACCAGGCCCTTCAGGTCTGGTATGGATTTTAAGGGGAACCCCGCACCAAAATTTAAAAAAAAAAACGGCGTGGGGTCCCCCCAAAAATCCATACCAGACCCTTATCCGAGCATGCAACCTCGCAGGCCGCAGGAAAAGAGAGGGGGATGAGAGCGCCCCCCCTTCTGAACTGTACCAGGCCACATGCCCTCAACATTGGGAGGGTGCTTTGGGGTAGCCCCCCAAAACACCTTGTCCCCATGTTGATGAGGACAAGGGCCTCATCCCCACAACCCTGGCCAGTGGTTGTGGGGGTCTGCGGGTGGGGGGCTTATCGTTAACTGGAAGCCCCCTTTAACAAGGGGACCCTCAGATCCCGGTCCCCCCTCTGTGTGAAATGGTAAGGGGGTACAAAAGTACCCCTACCATTTCACTAAAAAACTGTCAAAAATGTTAAAAATGACAAGAGACAGTTTTTGACAATTCCTTTATTTAAATGCTTCTTCTTTCTTCTTTCTTTTATCTTCCTTCATCTTCTTCTTCTGGTTCTTCTGGCTCTTCTGGTTCTTCCTCCGGCGTTCTCGTCCAACATCTCCTCTGCGGCGTCTTCTATCTTCTTCTCCTCGGGCCGCTCCGCACCCATGGCATGGGGGGAGGCTCCCGATCTTCTCTTCATCTTCTTCTCTTCTTCATCTTCTTCTTCATCTTCTTCTCTTCTTCATTTTCTTCTCCCGGCCGCTCCACACCCATGCTGGCATGGAGAAAGGCTCCCGCTGTGTGACGCGTCTCCTCTTCTAACAGTTCTTAAATAATGGGGGTGGGGCCACCCGGTGACCCCGCCCCCCTCTGAAGCACGGTGACTTGACGGGACTTCCCTGTGATGCCACGGGGAATGCCACAGGGAAGTCCCGTCATGTCCCGTGCATCAGAGGGGGGCGGGGTCACTGGGTGGCCCCGCCCCCCGTTATTTAAGAACCATCAGGAGAGGAGACGCGTCACACAGCGGGAGCCTCCCACCATGCCAGCATGGGTGCGGAGCGGCCCAGAGAAGGAAGGAAGAAAAGAAGAAGAGAAAAAAAGAAGAAGATGAAGAAGATGAAGAGAAGAGCGGGAGCCTCCCCCCATGCCATGGGTGTGGAGCGGCCCGAGGAGAAGAAGATAGAAGACGCCGCAGAGGAGATGTTGGACGAGAACGCCGGAGGAAGAACCAGAAGAGCCAGAAGAACCAGAAGAAGAAGAAGAAGATGAAGGAAGATAGAAGAAAGAAGAAAGAAGAAGCATTTAAATAAAGGAATTGTGGGGATGAGGCCTTTGTCCTCATCAACATAGGGACAAGGTGTTTTGGGGGGCTACCCCAAAGCACCCTCCCAATGTTGAGGGCATGTGGCCTGGTACGGTTCAGGAGGAGGGGGGGCGCTCTCTCGTACCCCCCTCTTTTCCTGCGGCCTGCCAGGTTGCGTGCTCGGATAAGGGTCTGGTATGGATTTTTGGGGGGACCCCACGCCGTTTTTTTTATTTTGGCACGGGGTTTTCCTTAAAATCCATACCAGACCTGAAGGGTCTGGTATGGAATTTAGGGGGACCCCCACGTCATTTTTTTTTATTTTGGCCGGGGTTCCCCTTAATATCTATACCAGATCTAAAGGGCCTGGTATGGAATTTAGGGGGACCCCCACGTCATTTTTTTTTTTGGTTCGGGGTTCCCCTGTGGGGAATTCCCATGCCGTTTTTATCAATGAACTTCTATGTGTATTGTCAGACCGGCAATGCAATGTCATTTTGCTGTCAGACTGTTCTAAACACGGGAAACATGCGCCCCTTTACAGGCATACTATAGACACCCCCCCAGCTATGAAATTTAAAGGGATATTACACTTTTATTGTTTGACTTTAAGCATTATTAAAATCACTGCTCCTGAAAAAACGTCCGTTTTTAAAACTTTTTTTGCATTGATCCATGTCCCCTGGGGCAGGACCCAGGTCCCCAAACACTTTTTTGACAATAACTTGCATATAAGCCTTTAAAATTAGCACTTTTGATTTCTCCCATAGACTTTTAAAGGGTGTTCCGCGGCATTCGAATTTGCTGCGAACACCCCAATTTGTTCGCTGTTCGGCGACCTTGCGAACAGCCAATGTTCGAGTCGAACATGAGTTCGACTCGAACTCAAAGCTCATCCCTAGTGGCGACTAACCTCTGCTCCGGAGTGATGGCTTGCCTCATGCAGGTATCCTGCCTGCTGATATAGGGGGTCAGCAAAGCCAACAAACGGTGAAATACGGGGTCCGTCATCCTGAGAAAGTTCCTGAAATCATCAGGATTATTCTCACGGATCTCACGGAGCAAAGGCATGTGACAGAACTGGTCACTCTGGAGCAACCAATTCTTGGTCAATGAACTCCTCCCCACCCTGTTCATGGACTGGACTTGTGTCAAGGTAAGGACTCCAACACCAAGCCCCCGCACAGCACGAAATCTAGGAGGAGTACGTATATGCAACATGGCTAGAAAACAACAAGAACAGCAAGGCCTGTGAAGAGAGACCTGAAAAACAGCAACGAGCGGACAAGATCGCACTGAATAATCCAATACGAACTGACTGCACACACTGAAGAGCAGATACAAACCCACAAGCACAAACTGGACAGCAGAAAACGATCTGAAAACCACGAGTCTGAAAAAGCGCGAATCGTCTCTCACCAAACTTTTACTAACACGAGATTAGAAAAAGGAGCCCAAAGGGTGCCGCGCTTGGTTCAGAACTGCCCTTTTCTAGTCTCGTCGTACGTGGTGTACGTCACCGTGTTCTTGGCGATCGGAAATTCCGACAACTTTGTGCAACCGTGTGTATGCAAGGCAAGTTTGAGCCAACATCCGTCGGAAAAAATCCATGGATTTTGTTGTCGGAATGTCCGATCAATGTCCGATCGTGTGTACGGGGCATAACAGGAGAGAATTTCCCTTCCTAGGGGTAGATCTCATCTCACTTCCCGTTGTCTCCTTCCGTTTGCAAGTAGGAGTCGTTTGTACGTTGGATGTTTGAAAGTAGGGGCCTGCCCTATATACTCTGCAGAAATTGGGGCCTTAGGTGTTGGTGTTGCCACAACACTGTAAGCCCTCACAGTTACTCTTGGTGGGCGCAGGAACGGGCTCTGTTGTGAAATATTAGATCAAGAATTGTAATTACATGCCCCTGTTGAACAGAATCAGAAAAATTGGGCCTTTGGTGGTGGTGTTGCTGGTGCCACAACACTGTAAGTCCTCACAGTTACTCTTGGTGGGCGCAGAAATGGGCCCTGCTGTGAAATATTAGATCACGAATTGTAATTACATGTCCCTGTTGAACAGGGGCTGAAAAATTGGGCCTTAGGCACTGGTGCCACAACACTGCAACCCCTCACAGATACTCTAGTTGGAGCGCAGGAAGAAGCCCTGCTGCAAAGTATTGCATCAAAAATTGTAATTACATGCCCCTGTTAAACAGGGGCTAAAAAATTGGGCCTTAGGCACTGGTGCTGGTGCCACAACACTGCAACCCCTCACAAATACTCTAGTTGAGTGCAGCAATGAACTTTCCTTGCAAAATATTGCATCAAAAATTGTAATTACATGCCCCTGTTAGCCACTGGTGGCGGCACCCAGAACCAAAAATATTGTTACAAGCTATCAGCATGATCATTGAGGAGGAAGAGGATAGTCATTTAGCATAACAGGATAGTCACTCAGCATCAGCATAGGCAGTCTTGAAGGGATCTGACATTTAAAAAAAAAATTATTCGGTTACATCAGCATCAGGTGCTTGGTAGCTGGTGGTGATCCAAGACTGATTCATTTTTATGAAGGTCAGTCGATCGACTGAGTCGGTGGACAGGCCCACCCTGTGATCGGTTACAAAACCTCCAGCAGCACTGAATGTGTGTTCCGAAAGAACGCTGGATGCAGGACTGGCCAGTAGCTCAATTGCATACTGTGCAAGCTCTGGCCAGTGATCCATCCTCAAGACCCAGTAACCCAGAGGATTTTCGTTGGGAAAGGTGTCCAAGTCTGATCTTGCCCCTAGGTATTCCTACAAAACAGACACTGGCGATGGTTGCTGGAACCGATCATACCTTGGGGCTGCGGACTTAAAAATTGTCTGAATTGGTCAGACGGCCACCTTCTCCACCGCTCCTTCTTTGACTGACCGATGCCTTAGCAACACGTTTTCCAAGAACAGAGGTTTGTAACCTCCCAGTCTCTGGGAAAGCATTGCACAGACCTTTCTGCAAGACCTCCCGAAGATGTTTCATCCTCTGCTCTCTCAGCGACGGCAAGATAAGGTCCGCAACCTTACCCTTGTAATGTGGATCAAGGAGGGTTGCCAGCCAGTATTGATCCCTCTCCTTGATACCACGAATACGAGGATCTTTCCACAGGCTTTGCAGGATCAGGGAGGCCATGCAGCGTAGGTTTGCTGAGGCATTCAGTCCGGAGTCCTCTGGATCACTAAGGACGACATGATCCGCAGCCACCTCCTCCCAGCCACGTACAAGTCCATGGGTTTCTTGGGACTGTAAATGATCCCTTAAAGACTGCTGCTGATGCTGAGTGCCAGGCTCCACCTCCATGCTGACACAATGCTCCTCTTCCTCCTCCTCCTCCTCTTCCTCCTCCTCCTCGTCCTCTTCCTGTGTGATCGGCGGGCACGCAGGAACACTGTCTGTATAAAGGGGGCCTTGAGAGCTAAGGAAGTCCTCCTCTTCCTGCCTCTGTTCTGCCTCAAGTGCCCTGTCCATTATTCCATGCAGCGTGTGCTCCAACAGATAGACAAGGAGGACAGTGTCACTGATGCATGCACCGTCACTGCTCACCATCCTTGTGGCCTCCTCAAATGGTGACAGGACAGTGCATGCATCCCTGATCATGGCCCACTGGCGTGGGGAAAAAAAACAAGCTCTCCTGACCTTGTCCTGGTGCCATAGTCACACAGGTACTCATTGATGGCCCTCTGCTGCATGTGCAGCCGCTGCAGCATGGCCAACGTTGAGTTCCACCTGGTGGGCATGTCACAGATTAGGCGATTCTTGGGCAGGTTAAATTCCTTTTGGAGGTCAGCCAGCCGAGCACTGGCATTATATGACCGGTGGAAATGCACACAGATTTTCCTGGCCTGCCTCAGGACATCCTGTAAGCCCAGGTACCTGCCCAAGAACCGCTGCACCACCAAGTTAAGGACATGAGCTAAACAGGGCACATGGGTCATTTGTCCCCATCAGAGGGCGGAGAGGAGGTTGGTGCCATTGTCGCAAACCACCATTCCTGCCTTAAGTTGGCATGGCGTCAACCGCCTCTGAACCTGCCCCTGCAGAGGTGACAGAACCTCTGCCCCAGTGTGGCTCCTGTCCCCCAAGCACACCAGCTCAAGCACCGCATGGCATCTTTTGGCCTGTGTACTTGTGTAGCCCCTTGAACGCCTATGGAGCACCGCTGGTTCCGAGAAGAAAGCACAGGAAGAGGCCATGGAGGAAGAAGAAGAGGAGGGGGCGGAGGAGAGAGGTGTGTCAGAATCACCAGTAGTAGCATTTTGGAGGCGTGGTGGCGGAACAACCTCCAACACTACTGCACTTTTGCCTGCATCCTTCCCAGCTGCCAGCAGAGTCACCCAATTCGCCGTGAAACTTAGGTAATGTCCCTGTCCATGCCTGCTCGACCATGAGTCAGTGGTAATATGCACCTTACCGCTGACTGCCCTGTCCAGCGAGGCATGGACATTGCCTTACACATGCCGGTAGAGAGCCGGAATCGCCTTCCGTGAGAAAAAGTGGCGTTTGGCACATTCCACAAATTCACGGAAGGGGGCAGAGTCTACCAACTGAAAAGGTAGCAGTTGAAGTGCTAGCAATTTTGCCAAGCTAGCATTCAACCGCTGGACATGTGGATGGCTGGGAGAGAACTTCTTTCGGCGGAGCAGCAGCTTGGGCAGGGAAGTTTGCCTGGTACAATCTGACGTTGGTGTACCGATAGCAGATTGCCCACAAGTACTTGGCTGTGACACACCAAATTCTACACCTTCATTCCTCTCAGTGCAGGTCTCAGAGAGGACTGAAGGTATAGTGGGGTTGGAGATTTTAGCTGATGAGGAGCAAGGAGAGGTCCTCTTTGTTCTTTGGTGTGGGTCTTTTAGGTACGCTTGCCTATGAACTGCATGGCAGGTCAACATATGTCTGGTCAAGCATGTGGTGCCCAAGCGGGAGATGTTTTGGTCACGCGAGATATGCTTGAGACATATGTTGCAAATAGCAGCGGTGCAATCTGATGCACTCGCCTCAAAAAAGGCCCACACCAAAGAACTTTTGGAATAACGCGCAGAGACAGCAGCGCCCTGCACATGCGGAGCTTTGCGGTGTGATGCAGTCAGTGTGCTGCCCTTAAGCTGGTCCCTGGAGGGCATCCTGCCTCGTTGGTGATGTGCCTCCTCCTCCTCTGTCCTATCAGGCACCCACGTGGAGTTAGTGACCTCATCATCCCCTCCCTCCTCATCACTGGAGCAAACCTGGCAGTATGCTGCAGCAGGGGCAACATGACTGCCAGATTGCTGTCCTTCTTGGGCACCCCCCTCTGTCTGGGCTCACGTTACTGCCTTCCTCTAGCTGAGTACCATCATCGGAGCCTTCAAAACACTGGGCATCCTCCTGGAGCATGTACCCAACACTGTGGTCAAACAGTTTCGGGGGACTCTTCAGGAGGACATGGTGGGGCTAGGGAAGGAGTGACTGATTCCATTTAGCTGAGGGAAGAGGCTGGGTTGGCAGCTGCTTTGCCAGACAAAGTACCCTGAGCATGGGTGAGAGAGGATGAGGAGGATAAGAACGGCTTGGTCATCCACTCGACCAAGTCTTCCGCATGTTGCGGCTCAACACGGTCAGCTGCCGAAAAAAGGGCCAAGCGTGTCCCACGGCCACGTGCCGATGAGGATGCACCGTGTCCACGACCAGCACTGTTGCCTCTAGACACAGAGCCGGCTTGCCCTGTTTTATTGGCTTGTGACTGTCTGCCTCTCCTTGTTGGCCTTCCAGACATACTAATGGCCTGCAGTGAGATGTAGCTGTACTAAGCTGGGATATATATATATATATATATATATATATATATATATATATATATATATATAGAGAGAGAGAGAGAGAGAGAGAGAGAGAGAGAGAGAGAGAGAGAGAGAGATACTGCAGTTAGCAAAATTAACTGCCTGCCTGTAGTATTATTAGTATGAGAACACCACCAATCTTCAACAGGTAGCTTTAGCTGAACACTGTGCAGAGGTCACACTACACTAACTTGTAGCTTTAGCTGAACACTGTGCAGAGGTCGCATTACACTAACTCGTAGCTTTAGCTGAACACTGTGCAGAGGACGCACTTCACTAACGTTTAAATAATGTAGCTGCCTGCGGTAGTGATAGGATCAGGAAAATACCACCAACCTTCTACAGGTAGCTTTAGCTGAGCACTGTGCAGAGGATGCACTACACTAACGTTTAAATAATGTAGCTGCCCGCGGTAGTGATAAGATCAGGAAAACACCACCAACCTTCTACAGGTAGCTTTAGCTGAACACTGTGCAGAGGACGCACTTCACTAACGTTTAAATAATGTAGCTGCCTGCGGTAGTGATAGGATCAGGAAAACACCACCAACCTTCTACAGGTAGCTTTAGCTGAACACTGTGCAGAGGACGCACTACACTAATGTTTAAATAATGTAGCTGCCTGCGGTAGTGATAAGATCAGGAAAACACCACCAACCTTCTACAGGTAGCTTTAGCTGAACACTGTGCAGAGGACGCACTACACTAACGTTTAAATAATGTCCCTGCCTGCGGTAGTGATAGGATCAGGAAAACACCACCAACCTTCTACAGGTAGCTTTAGCTGAACACTGTGCAGAGGACGCACTACACTAACGTTTAAATAATGTAGCTGCCTGCGGTAGTGATAAGATCAGGAAAACACCACCAACCTTCTACAGGTAGCTTTAGCTGAACACTGTGCAGAGGACGCACTACACTAACGTTTAAATAATGTAGCTGCCTGCGGTAGTGATAGGATCAGGAAAACACCACCAACCTTCTACAGGTAGCTTTAGCTGAACACTGTGCAGAGGTCGCTCTACACTAACTTGTATCTTTAGCTGAACACTGTGCAGAGATCGCACTACACTTACTTGTAGCTTTAGCTGAACACTGTGCAGAGGTCGCACTACACTAACTCGTAGCTTTAGCTGAACACTGTGCAGAGGACACACTACACTAACGTTTAAATAATGTAGCTGCCTGCGGTAGTGATAGGACCAGGAAAACACCACCAACCTTCTACAGGTAGCTTTAGCTGAATACTGTGCAGAGGTTGCACTACACTAACTTGTAGCTTTAGCTGAACACTGTGCAGAGGTCGCACTACACTAACTTGTAGCTTTAGCTGAACACTGTGCAGAGGTTGCACTAAACTAAGTTGTAGCTTTAGCTGAATACTGTGCAGAGGTTGCACTACACTAACTTGTAGCTTTAGCTGAACACTGTGCAGAGGTCACACTACACTAACTTGTAGCTTTAGCTCAACACTGTTCAGAGGACGCACTACACTAACTTGTAAATAATGTAGCTGCTTGTGGTAGTGATAGGATCAGAAAAACACCACCAATCTTCTACAAGTAGCTTTAGCTGAACACTGTGCAGAGGTCGCACTACACTAACTTGTAGCTTTAGCTGAACACTGTGCAAAGGTCGCACTACACTAACTCGTAGCTTTAGCAGAACACTGTGCAGAGGTCGCACTACACTAACTTGTAGCTTTAGCTGAACATTGTGCAGAGGTCGCACTACACTAACTTGTAGCTTTAGCGCAACACTGTGCAGAGGATGCACTACACTAACTTGTAAATAATGTAGCTGCTTGTGGTAGTGATAGGATCAGAAAAACACCACCAATCTTCTACAGGTAGCTTTAGCTGAACACTGGGCAGAGGTCGCACTACACTAACTGGTAGCTTTAGCTGAACACTGTGCAAAGGTCGCACTACACTAACTCGTAGCTTTAGCTGAACACTGTGCAGAGGTCGCACTACACTAACTTGTAGCTTTAGCCGAACATTGTGCAGAGGATGCACTACACTAACTTGTAAATAATGTAGCTGCTTGTGGTAGTGATAGGATCAGAAAAACACCACCAATCTTCTACAGGTAGCTTTAGCTGAACACTGTGCAGAGGTCGCACTACACTAACTTGTAGCTTTAGCTGAACACTGTGCAGAGGTTGCACTACACTAACTTGTAGCTTTAGCTGAACACTGTGCAAAGGTCGCACTACACTAACTCATAGGTTTAGCTGAACACTGTGCAGAGGTCGCACTACACTAACTTGTAGCTTTAGCTGAACACTGTGCAGAGGTCGCACTACACTAACTTGTAAATAATGTAGCTGCCTGCGGTAGTGATAGGATCAGAAAAACACCACCAATCTTCTACAGGTAGCTTTAGCTGAACACTGTGTAGAGGGCGCACTACACTAACTGTAAATACTGTAGCTGCCTGACTGTGGTACTAATAGGATCAGGATCAGAAGAACACCAGCAATTTTCTTCAGGTAGCTGTAAATACTGTAACAACACCTGCCTGCCTGTCAGTAGGAAGAGAATAACAAGAACAGATCTAGCTAAACTGAATACAGTGTATATATATATATATATATATATATACATATATATATATATATATATATATATATATATATACAACACCTGGGATGCATATATATACAGAATACACTGTAAGTGCAGCTAACTGACTGACTGTCCTGCCTAATTTAATCTAACTTAAATCAAATGACACTGTCTCTCTGTCTCTCAACTCTGGAACACACTACACAGGGCCTTATATAGTGTGGGGCGTGTACTAAACCCCCTGAGCCATAATTGGCCAAAGCCACCCTGGCTTTGGCCAATTACAGCTCTCTGTACAGACGGCGCTGTGATTGGCCAAGCATGCGGGTCATAGTGCATGCTTGGCCAATCATCAGCCAGCAATGCACTGAGATGCCGCAGTGAATTATGGGCCGTGATGTGCCACTCGAATTTGGCGCGAACGGCCCATATCGTTCGCAATTCGGTGAACGACCGAACAGACGATGTTCGAGTCGAACATGGGTTCGACTCGAACACGAAGCTCATCCCTAATCCTGGACCAAATAGTGGCAAATAGAAGAAGGTTGTTATTAATGTTTACATTTACTTCAGTTTTCCATAACTTTTGGTCCTGTGTGGTAGACGTCACCATTACTGATGAGCGAATGTTCTAGGGCAGGGGTCTCAAATTACCTGAGGGCCACAGGACAATTTTTCATATCCCATGGGGGCCGCATGCAAACTTTCAAACTTCAAAAACAATATTAAACTAGTATATACAGTGGTAGTTACTGCTTGCTACCAGTCACTGCTTACTGCCAGATGCTTACTACCAGCAGGACCCACAGGTCAGCAGCAAGCAGGACCCACAGGTCAGTGACCAGCTTCTGGGTCCTGCTGGGAGCTGGCCATGGACCTGTGGGTCCTGCTGGCCTGTAGCCCATGGCCAGCAGGACCCACAGGTCACTGGACAGGGGCCAGCAGGATCCCACAGGTCAGTGGCCAGCAGGACCCCACAGGTCAGCATCCAGCAGGACCCACAGTTCAGCGGCCAGCAGGACCCACAGGTCCGCAGCCAGCTCCCAGAAGGATCCACAGGCCATGGGCACTTGGGCAGCTCCCAGTGTTGAGGGCTATGTTGACGTTACTGGATGGGCACTGGGGCAGGGTAAAATGAGGTGTATAGGGGGGGGGGGATAGATGGGATGGTCATGTGGGGGTCAGCTGGGGGTGTCAGGGTCTCCAACCATGACCTCAGCGATGGGCCGATGGCAGCTGCCAGCTCAGGCTCAGCAGGATAGGTATTCCTCCTTCTCCTTGCACAGCGAGCCAGTGAGTCAGACTCAGCCATGACGGTGTCCAAGAAGATCCTACTGGGAGTTGTAGTTTGTTTCCTTTCACCAGGCTGGCTGTGCTCGCTGCTCTCCAGACTCCACCCACCGGGTGCAGGGAACTTGAGCATGCAGCCTTTGACTACAACTCCCAGAAGCAACAGTGACGGACATCACGTGACGTCACTGACGTCAGCTAGCCCTGACTTCCTCTGAGTCCACCAGGAAGAAAAAAAAAAAAACATTGTAAGCAGGCAGCCATGGCGGCCGTCATATAATTTATGCCTGCGCGGCTTACCAGGAAATGTATCAGTATCCTGGTGGACCAGTCCTGCGGGCCAATTGTAACTTTGAGACCCCTGTTCTAGGGTATAATTCAATGGCCATTTATTGAACTCAAGTCAATGGGGGGAAGGGGGAAATCTTGAAAATGTATTCTGGCTCTTTTAAGGGCTCATAGGCAAGGGATTGTCAAACATGGAGAGCTGCAGAGTTCCATGGCTCACACGTACCAATGCAAAATCAATTTTAAGAAATACAGATCAGCGGAAGATGGCCCTTAGTTTAATGTGACTTATAAGGCAACATGAGTAAATAAACAATCCTTCAAAATTCATGCTTGTGAGATGCTGTTAAGCTTTATGTGGTATAATGGAACAGTATGATTCTCAAAGACAGTGTCAGCACCAAATTCTGGCATTACATAATTTACCTATATAATATATTAATTTATTTTTACATTATTCATTTGCTTTCATACAGCAGCATCCCAATTTGATTTATTTCAACATGATAAAATGATTTCTTTTTAGTTAATTTTTGCTGGAAGACCTGAGCTTTTATCTAGCAGTAATAGACCAGAACTAAGTAACAGATTTAGCAATCTGAAGGTTTACATTTAAAAAAAAGAAAGCCCTCAATAGTGTACTAATTGTCAAACAGTGGCTGAATAGCATAGCATATGGATCGTCTTTTTGTGCAGCAACACACTGTGTTGTCTAAAAGTTTTTAAAAAGTCAACATAGAGTGCACAAAACACTTCACAACCACAACCTCAGAGAGATGAAGTAGTTATTCTGAAATAAAAATTGAGAGCTAAATCCCAGAGACAATAGCCAGACATGTCACACAGCGGCTGATGAGCATGCAAGTGGCTTGCTGCAATGTAAGAGGGAGAGACAACACAAAGTTATTAAGAAAAATAAATTAGAGGGTTTTTTTTTCAGAGACAGCGGCCAGAAATATTGAACAGGCTGCACATTATGTAAGCAGTTTTATTAGGCCGCAGTGTCAGAAGGTGAGACACGACAAGTGATATTGTGAAATACAATTAGGAGTGTATAATTTCTGAAGCAAAGACGAGAAATATTGTTCAGACTCCATAGTCAGCATTTAAGCAGTTAACGTAGTTCACTTTTTAAAAAAAACACACTGCATGCAGCATTTCATCCCAAAAATCCACTTTAAAGTGTACATACTGTCAGGGAAATAGCCAAAGGAGAACTGGCAATGTCACCAATACTCGGCATGGCCGCATCCTGTGTGCTCCTGTGTGCATTGGTGCACGTACGGCGCATTGGCACACAAGTGCGTGTGTGGCGGCACGAATCAGTAAATATGCGTGCGCGATGGCACGCACAGGATGCAATAGATTCTGGCGCCCTCTGGCCTTTAAAAGGACAGCTGCTCTGCTCACTAGTTGCTGGATGATCGTCAGCTTCCCAGTGTTCCTGTGTTTCTGTATATTCTGATATTGGATTTCCTGTTGCCAACCAGGCTTGCCTTTGACCTGTCTTGTCTCCTCTGGCTCTGCCCCCTGGCATTTGTTATCGACTACGCTGCTGCCTGATTACCAGTGTATGACCCCGGCTTGTTCATGATCTTGCTATTGCCTCCACTCCTAACTGATCACCCCTGCATGAACCCTGGTCTGGCTGCTGATCCTGTTTCCTGTCTTGCCCTGCTGCCAAGTACACCTGGAGTTTCTGAGTAACACCTACCCTGCAGAGCACACTGACTGTTCCTGCCATTATCTGGTGATCATCTACTCAGCTCTTCAGGCTATCACAGCTGGCAACCCATGCTCCTCGGGGCATAGCATCTCCTGTTACCTTCAGGGGTGTTCTGCACTCAGGGGACGTCGGCACATGCGCACTGAAGCAAACTGTGAGTGTGCCGTTACCGGTGGCTCCCGCGCATGCGCGGGAGTGACATCATCACGGCTCCAGCCAATCACAGCTCCGGAGCCCGCGATACCCAGAAGTAACTTGGAGCGACCCAGAGCGGTGTACAAGGACAGCTGCAGGGGCTTCGATCTCAGGTAAGTAATTCAAAATGAGCTAGTATGCTATTTTTTTTTTGATCAAGAAAACAGCTGAAAAATAAATATCCATGAATAGTGAACACAGCCATGATATCACTTATAAGTCTCTCAAATGAAGGTAAAGTCCCGTGAGGTGAAATGTCCCACTGGAAGGTGTATGTAAACATGTGACGGACAATGCTCAAACACAGGTAGATCGTCAAATCATCCAAAAACAGTATCCAACAACTGCATGTATCTCGGTGGAAATGATGTGTAAGAAACTCTTACCAGATACATTGGACTCCCTTGTCAGCGACAGGGAATCACTCGAGCGGGTTGCCTCTCAGGGCCTGGAAGCGGACATCACGACTCTGCGAACCTTATGGGTCAAACTCTGCATGGATCTCCCGGGGCTGCCAGGTGGGTCCTCCCAAAGGATGGCCAAGGTGCGAATCAGAGGGAACAGTGCGTCACGCATCAAACTGGAGTGGAGGTTGGTTGTATCTCTCAGATGGTATGTGGAGAAAAAATAAACAGGCTCCACATAGTGTAGATGAGCAAGTTGGGATTTTTTATTGCTAAAAAAGCCTGATTACAATAAAAATGTGATCACAGGGTATAAAAACAGGAATGGGCAACAAGGAGGATGCTGAGAGCGCTCTCAGAGTCGTGATGTCCGCTTCCAGGCCCTGAGAGGCAACCCGCTCGAGTGATTCCCTGTCGCTGACAAGGGAGTCCAATGTATCTGGTAAGAGTTTCTTACACATCATTTCCACCGAGATACATGCAGTTGTTGGATACTGTTTTTGGATGATTTGATGATCTACCTGTGTTTGAGCATTGGCCGTCACATGTTTACATACACCTTCCAGTGGGACATTTCACCTCACGGGACTTTATTTACCTTCATTTGAGAGACTTATAAGTGATATCATGGCTGTGTTCACTATTCATGGATATTTATTTTTCAGCTGTTTTCTTGATTGAAGACTTTTTTGCACAATTCACGCGCTACATTTTTCTTTCACATTATTTCTTGGTTGTTGTCACTGTGTATGTAGCTGCTCCTCACCATATATTTTTAGATTTTAGCGCAGTGTATACTTTTAACAATTTTTTTTTTGTCCTAGGGTTTACAACAACTTTAGAAAGAATGGAATATTATACACACTGCATAGGCATGATTTAAAAAAAAAATCGAAGTCCTCATTTTCTAAACTACATACCTCATGCAGTGGTTTGTGACAAAAAGCAAAATAAAAATTATATTATTATAATTATAAATTTCAATCATTTTTCACTATTAAAATCAAGGAATGTTGTACAGACTGTGTATACTGTATATTAACAATCTTGCGTGGACTGCATTTTTAAAAAAGGACATACCGCACAGTTTTACAGCTCAAAAATCCACATTTAAGTGTATTGTATATGTTTACCATAAAAAGGAAGAAATATTTCAGGAACTCCAAAGACAGTATTTGATGGGCACAGTGGCTGAATATGGTGGGCGCAGTGGCTGCATTTTATGGGCATGGGCACAGTGGCTGCAATTGCTGTTTTTTTTCAGTGTTTTTCAGAATTTTTCAGTTTGTTTGCGCCCCCAAAAATTTTGAGCACCAGCCGCCACTGATGGGGAGAGATCTCTCTGACAGTACAACAGTCACAGGGCAGACCAGCAGCTGAACTGCATATTGGGCAAACAACTCAAAAAACACAAAGGGTGCAAACGTCTAGTGCATTATCTTCAAACACTTTAATAAAGGATAAAAAATAAATAAATTATACTCACAAAGCCAGTGTGAATAATAGCGTTGCATAAAACTCAAGGACCAGAAGCAAAGCCCGCCATGGAACTCTGTGATTCAAGTGAATAATAGGAGACCCCAAAGCACCCAGGGCAAGTGGCCTGGTATGGTTCGGGGGGGGGGGGGCGCTCGCTCGTCCCCCCCTATCCTGGCCTGTCAGGTTGCTTTCTCAGATAAGGGTCTGGTATGGATTTTGGGGGGGGGCACACGCCAATTTTTTTTTTTTTAATTTGGCGTGGAGTTCCCCTTAAAATCTATGCCAGACCCAAAGGGCCTGGTATGGACTGGGGGGGGGGGTATGCCGTTTTTTATATTTACTACACTTCCTGCACTGTATATATATTCTACACTAGCTGCGCTGTATTTATATATATATATATATATTAGACTGCCTGCACTATATATAAAGTCTACACTGAATGCAGAGTATATATCTATCTATATATATACAGTGGGGCAAAAAAGTATTTAGTCAGCCACCAATTGTGTAAGTTCTCCTTAAAAAGATGAGAGAGGCCTGTAATTGTCATCATAGGTATACCTCAACTATGAGAGACAAAATGTGGAAACAAATGCAGACAATCACATTGTCTGATTTTTGAAAGAATTTATTTGCAAATTATAGTGGAAAATAAGTATTTGGTCAATATCAAAAGTTCATCTCAATACTTTGTTATATATCCTTTTTTGGCAATGACAAAGGTCAAACGTTTTATGTAAGTCTTCACCAGGTTGTCACACACTGTTGCTGGTATGTTGGCCCATTCCTCCATGCAGATCTCCTCTAGAGCAGTGATGTTTTGGGGCTGTCGCTGGGCAACACGGACTTTCAACTCCCTCCAAAGGTTTTCTATGGGGTTGAGATCTGGAAACTGGCTAGGCCACTCCAGGACCTTGAAATGCTTCTAACGAAGCCACTCCTTCATTGCCCGGGCGGTGTGTTTGGGATCATTGTCATGCTGAAAGATCCAGCCACGTCTTCAATGCCCTTGCTGATGAGGAGGTTTGCACTTAAAATCTCACGATACATGCCAAATTCATTCTTTCATGTACACGGATCAGTCGTCCTGTTCCCTTTGCAGAGAAACAGCCCCAAAGCATGATGTTGTCACCCCCATGCTTCACAGTAGGTATGGTGTTCTTTGGTTGCAACTCAGCATTCTCTCTCCTTCAAACACGACGAGTTGTGTTTCTACCAAATAGTTCTACTTTGGTTTCATCTGACCATATGAAATTCTCCCAATCCTCTTCTGGATCATCCAAATGTTCTCTAGCAAACCTCAGACGGGCCCGGACATGGCTTAAGCAGGGGAACACGTCTGGCACTGCAGGGTCTGAGTCCCTGGGGGCATAGTGTGTTACTGATGGTAGCATTTGTTACGTTGGTCCCAGCTCTCTGCAGGTCATTCACTAGGTCCCCCCCCCCCGTGTGGTTCTGGGATTTTTGCTTACTGTTCTTGTGATCATTTTGACCCCACGGGGTGAGATCTTGTACGGAGCCCCAGATCGAGGGAGCTTATCAGTGGTCTTGTGTTTCTTCCATTTTCTAATTATTGCTCCCACAGTTGATTTCTTCACACCAAGCTGCTTGCCTATTGCAGATTCAGTCTTCCCAGCCTGGTGCAGGTCTACAATTTTGTTTCTGGTGTCCTTCGACAGCTCTTTGGTCTCCACCATAGTGGAGTTTGGAGTGTGACTGTTTGAGGTTGTGGACAGGTGTCTTTTATACTGATAACAAGTTCAAACAGGTGCCATTAATACAGGTAATGAGTGGAGGACAGAGGAGCCTCTTAAAGAAGAAGATACAGGTCTCTGAGAGGCAGAAATCTTGCTTGTTTGTAGGTGACCAAATACTTATTTTCCACCATAATTTTCAAATAAATTCTTTCAAAAATCAGACAATGTGATTGTCTGGATTTGTTTCCACATTTTGTCTCTCATAGTTGAGGTATACCTATGATGACAATTACAGGCCTCTCTCATCTTTTCAAGTGGGAGAACTTGCACAATTGGTGGCTGACGAAATACTTTTTTTCCCCACTGTATATATATATATATATATATATATATATATATATATACAGCAGTGTATACTACATGGTATATATATATATATATATATATATATATATACATATATATATATATATATAATATATATATATATATATATATATATATATATATATGTATATATAAATATATATCCTTTTCAGATCCGCGCTATAGCCGAATGACGGCTACAGCACGGATCTGCTATGCCAGGAGGTCTTCCCCTTTCAAAGCTGGCCACGCTGTGATCACCCGAGTTAATGAGACTCCGATGATCACAGATCTGAGTAAGGGGCCGATCCCGGCCCCTTACCACGTGATCAGTTGTCAGCCAATGACAGCTGATCACGTGATGTAAACAGGCTCAGTAATCGTTTTTTCACTCTGACAGTATGAGAAGAAAAAAAAACGATCGCCGGCTTCTGAAGAGCCTCTGTGCCCACCACTACCGCCTGCCAATGCCAGCAATCAGTGCCACGAATCAGTGCCCACAGTACATCAGTGCCACCTATCAGTGCCCACAAGTGCCACCTATCAAAGCCCACCAGTGGTGCCAATCAGTGCCTCATCAGTGCCACCTAGCAGTGCTGCCTGTCAGTGTCACCTACCAGTGCCGATCAGTGCCCAAAACTACAACCCATCAGTGCCCATCAGTGCCAGCTATCAGTGCCACCTAGCAGTGCCAGCTATTAGTGTCCTTCAGTGCCACCTATCAATGCCCTTCAGTGCCACCCATCAGTGCCACCCATCAGTGCCACCCATCTGTGCCCACCAATGCCACCTATCAGGGCCCTCCAGTGCCACCTATTAGTGCCCATCAGTGCCGCCTTATCGGTGCCCATCAGTGCAGCCTATCAGTGCCCATCAGTGTAGCCTCATCAGCATACATCAATGAAGGAGAAAAATGACCTGTTTGCAAAATTTATTAACAAAATATAAAACGGTTTTGTATTTTTTTTTTTTAACCGGTCTTTTTAAATTTTTTTTTAACAAAAAATGAAAAACCCGGGGGGCCTGGCCTGACCTGGCATGGAGACAGACGTATAATCCCGGAGCTCTGTCCGCCATAGGAAAAACTACCAAAACTCTGAGGTATTTGCTTCCCGCTCTGAGCCCACAACATGGGGACAGCGTCCAGGAACTCCTCGGCATCCCGTTCTCGATCCCCAAGGGACTTACCCGGGTCACAGGGCCATAACATCCCGGAGATGTTCAGGGCCAGCAGAGGCAATGTGGTGCCCTCCCGCCATGGACCTGCTCACTCTCAACCGAAGCCTCTGCCGCAGCACAACACGATTCCCCTGACCCCTATCCACGCTCAATCCACTGAGGGGGATGTGGAGATTGTACTCAGTCCCCAACCTCCGATAAACATACAGGATCTCTGCTCGATCGCGGATGATATTAAGGATACACTTTCCGCTGCCATATCTGAGCTAAGACTAGATCTTCGCGCCTTGAATGACCGTGTACAGGTTGTTGAGAGGGTGACAGAACGCCATGACACCGCCATACTCTCCGTCACTGACCGCATAGATTCCCATACGCTGCAGATGCGAGACATGCAGCGTCACCTTGAAGACCCCGAAAACAGGGGTCGGAGGCACAATCTGAGAATTAGAGGTCTACCGGAATCCATTGAGGGAGATCGAATCTCGCAAGAAGTAGTGAGCATCTTTAATGGCCTCCTCCACCAACCTCCGCAGACCCCCATCGCCATGGAGAGAATCCATCACGCACTTCGTCCCAAAGGCAGGGAGAGCGACCCCCCGCGAGACGTAATCTGCTGCATTGTGGACTACAAGTTGAAGGAAGAAATCATGCAGCAAGCCAGGGGAAAGCAGCAAATTCTTAATGAAGGATCCCTCATCCAGATCTACCAGGATCTCTCAGGAATTACTCTGCAACATAGGCGAGACCTAAAACCCCTTCTGGATGTCCTCAGAGGGAAAAACATTCCCTACAAATGGAAGTTTCCCTTTTGCCTCTCGGCCTCCGCTCACGGTCGCACCGCTCTCCTCAAGGTACCGGAAGACCTGCCCCACTTCTGTGATACGCTTGGCATCCCTATGGTTCCGGTACCAAATTGGTATGCAGCTTTCCGCTCCGCATCCTCGCAACATGACATGCTCAGGAAGAGCCCATGGATGCTCAAAACTCCAGACACCGCAGGTGACGCTCTCCCTCCACCCTTAGAAATTTCTCCGGTTACCGCAGCGGTCCCAGAGATGCAAGCCCCACAACCTCGCCGCGGTACAGAAGAGCACGCAGGGATCATAAAAATCCGTTGATGGGGTCCCTATCACCCGTCAGTGACTACCCAGTTTTGGCACCCTTTTGTGCGTTTCATGTTTTTTGTTCTAGTGGCACGCTTTTACTTTTTTTTTCTCAGTGTCCGTTATGGACGTTATTCGGCTCAGGGACCATGCCCTTATTGATGTGCTTCTCGCCCACATCCTCCGCACCCTGAAGAACCCTTTTTATACTGACTGCTTATCTCAACTTCTCACAAGGGACACAACCTACTACTTCACTAGTGCTTATGTCTACCACCCAACACGCTCAATGGGACCAATTGCGAGTAGTCTGCAGTCATTGAACTACTCTGCATGAAGCCAGACAATACATCCTCCATGATGCACAGCGGCGACAGACTCCTCCCCTCACTTTCCACAAAAGCTTCACGGTTACGCCTACCTACATGGATGTCCAGGAATAGTTCTCCAATCAAACCTCACAAAAGATCTCTACAGCCCTAGTGACTCATCCCATCTTCTCTCACTCAGCGAAAAGGCTGCTCCAATGTCGTTCCAGATGAACTTCCGCCACCCATCGGCTCACCCAGGACTCGAGAAACCCCGGTCCACAAGGTTCGCACACCCGACGCCCCTCCTTGATTGGCTATGGACGTGTCTTCCAAGCTGAGCTTCCGCTCTCTTCTGCTTCAGCTGGACTTGTCTGGTAATGTCCCGGTGTTACTCCGGTTCTCAAGCCACATGCCTTTTACTGACTACTGTATACATTTAAACACCAGAACTTTCTCAGTACTTTTTACATATGTACAGCTTACAGTTTTAGGTATGAAACTCCTGCTGATCTGACATACCGTCCAGAGGGGTGACAACGGGGGTGGCCCACCCCTTGAGTTTGGGCTGCATCCATTGACGCACCCCTCTCCATCCTTGGCACACACTGCCTGCCACTACATTTGCCTCTCCTACTCCGGGTAATCGTTACTGGCCAGGTAGAGGGGGCATAGACGGTAGTCTGCCCTCCCCTACAGGTCAGGGCAGGTAGTCGGTCCCTAAGCAAGCTAATCTCCCATTTGCAATTTGTCCATTAGAATACACTCTAGCTACTTTGTTTCTGGTCCCTGGCTCAGGTTACAATGCCCAAGAGCCACTGTTCTTACTATATAATCCCCACTTAGGTATTCCCAAGACCGCACTAGGCAAACCATAACTACACTACCTCCTTTGTGGCTATACACCATTCCTATGGTGGCAGCTTATGTCTTCCCGGCTGACCCCTACTTCTATCTGTCCCTCCCTGTCTTGGTTTTGGTCAACCCCCACACGGATTTGTGTCGGTGTGCGGCTTCCCATCCGGGGTCTCGCGCACCGCTCACGTTCTGTATCACTCTGATCCTAGACTCTCGAGTCTGTTGGACACTCAGATCCACACCTCTTCGGATCACTCCTTGACACCCACACCCTTATACCACTTCTACCTCTTGCTCCTCTGACCCTACCCCTCTTCCCTTATCCCCGTCCTACCCCCCTCACCCCTCATCAATGGCGACCTCATTAGCAATGAGCTCGCCTCCAGGGGCAAGACAGCCCCAGCACCACACACTCAAACTATACTCTCTGAACATCAGGGGCCTCAACACCCCCGAAAAACGGTCAAAACTCCTATACTCTCTAAAACAATCTAAAGCCCATATTGCCCTCCTAAAGGAAACTCATTTTTAAACGGACTCCATCCCCAAACTTCAAGACAGATACTTCCCCACGGCCTTCCATTCCTCCAACTCAGAGGCAAAATCTAAAGGGGTAACCATTCTAATTTCTAGCAATTGCCCCTTACAGGTGACCGACGTACAAAGAGACGCGCTAGGCCGCTTCCTTTTTCTTAAAGGCACACTGCATAATGTGCCCCTCACGATCGCCAACATCTATGCCCCCAATGTAGGCCAAGTCACCTTCTTTCGCAACACCCTTCAGCTACTCTCCAACTTCCAATCAGGAACCCTTATTGTTGGTGGTGATTTCAATGTCTCACTGACACCCGCTGTTGCCACATCAAATGGCACATCCTCTCTACCCTACAGGTCCTTAAGGGCGATCAAACAGCAGCTCAGTAACCTACTGCTGCATGACATGTGGCATACATTACACCCCAAAGATAAGGACTTTACTTTCTTTTCCGCACCGCACAACAAGTATTCTAGACTGGATCATTTTTTTCTCTCCCAAAAGGATCTTACGTACCTCACCAAAGCTACCATTGACCCAGCCATACTTTCTGACCACAACCCCATCTCCATGACCTTACAACTGAACTCATCACACATGAAGACGCGTATCTGGCGCCTTGACAACTCCTTGCTCACTGACGAGACCAATATTCAAAGGTTAACCACGTGCCTCTCCAACTTCTTTAAGGACAACTCTTCGCCCGATGTAGCATCCACAGTGACATGGGCTGCACACAAATGTGTCATTCTAGGCGAACTGTTCTCTATGGCAGCTCACCGGAACAAACTTAAAACCGCCCGCATTGCTGAATTAACCGCACGCATTTGCTCACTCGAACAAAAACACAAAGCTTCCCTCGCTAACGCTTCCCTGTCCGAACTGTCCCGGGCAAGAGAAGAACTCTTGGAAGTACTGAATACTACACTAAAAGGCAAGTTCGCATTGACACAAAAATTGACACAAAAAATTGTACTATGAGTTTGGCAACAAAGCTGGCAAACTCCTAGCGAGGGCTCTCCAATCCAAAAAGGCTTCACACACCATTCATAAAATCAACAACACCAGGGGACACGCAGTGGTTACCAATGAAGGCATCTCATCCCAACTCATACAATATTTCTCCAAACTTTACAACATCCCAACGTCCCAACCCACGGACACTACAGTTAACCGTCTGATGGCCATTAACGATTTTTTTACACAATTAGGCCCAACCCTGCTTTTTCCAGAAGACTCACAAACTCTAGACCTTCCCCTTTCAACCGATGAACTCCTTATAGCCCTAAAACAATTGAAGATGGGCAAAAGCCCTGGTCCAGATGGCTTTTCGGCCAGCTATTACAAATCCTTTCTGACCATTCTCCTCCCACACCTAGCCAAAGCCCTCAACAACCTCACGCCGGACTCGTCCGCACACAACGATTTACTTGAAGCCCATATCACACTTATACCTAAACAGGGCAAGGACCCCACATTGGTCACCAACTACCGTCCCATATCGCTACTAAATGTGGACCTTAAGCTATACACAAAAGCATTAGCCAATCGCATTCTCCCCTACATTCCAACTCTGGTCTCACTTGACTAGGCTGGCTTTGTCCCTGGAGGAGAGGCCAGGGACAACACCACAAAAGCCCTAAATATCCACCACTGGCTCTCTAAATCATCTACACAAGGTTTTTTCCGCTCACTGGATGCAGAGAAGGTGTTCGACAGGGTGGCTTGGGACTACATAGAGGCCACCCTACGAGCGGTGGGTCTACCACCTAGGGATGAGCTTCGTGTTCGAGTCGAACCCATGTTCGACTCGAACATCGGCTGTTCGATCGTTCGCCGAATTGCGAACGATATGGGCCGTTCGCGCTATATTCGTGTGGCGCGTCACGGCCCATAATTCACTGCGGCATTGCAGTGCATTGCTTGCTGATGATTGGCCAAGCATGCACTATGACCCGCATGCTTGGCCAATCACAGCGCCGCCTTAACAGAGAGCCATAATTGGCCAAAGCCAAGGAGGCTTTGGCCAATTATGGCTCAGGGGATTTAGTACACGCCCCACACTATATAAGGCCGCCTGCACGGCGGCCCTGTGCAGTGTGTTCCGGTGTGCTTAGAGAGAGAGAGAGACAGTGTCATTTCATTTGAGTTAGCTAGATTAGGCAGGACAGTCAGTCAGTTAGCTGCACTTAAAGTGTATTGTGTATATATATGCATCCCAGGTGTTGCATATATATATATATATATATATACACTGTATTCAGTTTAGCTAGATCCGTTCCTGTTATCTTCTAGACTATTTACATTTAGTGCAGTGCGTCCTGCTCACAGTGTTCAGCTAGATCCGTTCCTGTTATATTCCTACTGACAGGCAGGCTTGTCTTGTTACAGTATTTTGAAGAAAATTACTGGTGTTCTTTTGATCCTATTAGTACCACAGTCAGGCAGCTAGACTATTTACATTTAGTGCAGTGCGTCCTGCTCACAGTGTTCAGCTAGATCCGTTCCTGTTATCTTCTTACTGACAGGCAGGCTTGTCTTGTTACAGTATTTTAAAGAAAATTACTGGTGTTCTTTTGATCCTATTAGTACCACAGTCAGGCAGCTAGACTATTTACAGTTAGTGCAGTGCGTCCTGCCCACAGTGTTCTGCTAAACCTACAAGTAAGTGGGGTGCGTCCTGCTCACAGTGTTCAGCTAAACCTACAAGTTAGTGGGGTGCGTCCACCTCACAGTGTTCAGCTAAACCTACAAGCTAGTGGGGTGCGTCCTGCTCACAGTGTTCAGCTAGATCCGTTTCTGTTATCTTCTTACTAACAGGCAGGCTTGTCTTGTTACAGTAAATACAGCTACCTGAAGAAAATTGCTGGTGTTCTTTTGATCCTATTAGTACCACAGTCAGGCAGCTAGACTATTTACAGTTAGTGCAGTGCGTCCTGCTCACAGTGTTCTGCTAAACCTACAAGTTAGTGGGGTGCGTCCTGCTCACAGTGTTCCGCTAAACCTACAAGTTAGTGGGGTGCGTCCACCTCACAGTGTTCAGCTAAACCTACAAGCTAGTGGGGTGCGTCCTGCTCACAGTGTTCAGCTAGATCCGTTTCTGTTATCTTCTTACTGACAGGCAGGCTTGTCTTGTTACAGTAAATACAGCTACCTGAAGAAAATTGCTGGTGTTCTTTTGATCCTATTAGTACCACAGTCAGGCAGCTAGACTATTTACAGTTAGTGCAGTGCGTCCTGCTCACAGTGTTCTGCTAAACCTACAAGTTAGTGGGGTGCGTCCTGCTCACAGTGTTCAGCTAAACCTACAAGTTAGTGGGGTGCGTCCACCTCACAGTGTTCAGCTAAACCTACAAGCTAGTGGGGTGCGTCCTGCTCACAGTGTTCAGCTAGATCCGTTCCTGTTATCTTCTTACTGACAGGCAGGCTTGTCCTGTTACAGTAAATACAGCTACCTGAAGAAAATTGCTGGTGTTCTTTTGATCCTATTAGTACCACAGTCAGGCAGCTAGACTATTTACAGTTAGTGCAGTGCGTCCTGCTCACAGTGTTCTGCTAAACCTACAAGTTAGTGGGGTGCGTCCTGCTCACAGTGTTCAGCTAAACCTACAAGTTAGTGGGGTGCGTCCACCTCACAGTGTTCAGCTAAACCTACAAGCTAGTGGGGTGCGTTCTGCTCACAGTGTTCAGCTAGATCCGTTTCTGTTATCTTCTTACTGACAGGCAGGCTTGTCTTGTTACAGTAAATACAGCTACCTGAAGAAAATTGCTGGTGTTCTTTTGATCCTATTAGTACCACAGTCAGGCAGCTAGACTATTTACAGTTAGTGCAGTGCGTCCTGCTCACAGTGTTCTGCTAAACCTACAAGTTAGTGGGGTGCGTCCTGCTCACAGTGTTCAGCTAAACCTACAAGTTAGTGGGGTGCGTCCACCTCACAGTGTTCAGCTAAACCTACAAGCTAGTGGGGTGCGTCCTGCTCACAGTGTTCAGCTAGATCCGTTCCTGTTATCTTCTTACTGACAGGCAGGCTTGTCTTGTTACAGTATTTTAAAGAAAATTGCTGGTGTTCTTTTGATCCTATTAGTACCACAGTCAGGCAGCTAGACTATTTACAGTTAGTGCAGTGCGTCCTGCTCACAGTGTTCTGCTAAACCTACAAGTTAGTGGGGTGCGCCCTGCTCACAGTGTTCAGCTAAACCTACAAGTTAGTGGGGTGCGTCCACCTCACAGTGTTCAGCTAAAGCTACCTGTAGAAGGTTGGTGGTGTTCTCATACTACAGGCAGGCAGTTGATTTTGCTAGCTGCAGTATCAGTACACATATATATATATATATATCCCAGCTTAGTGCAGCTACAGGCCATTAGTATGTCTGGAAGGCCAAGAAGGAGAGGCAGACAGTCACAAGCCAATAAGAGAGGGCAAGCAGGCTCTGCGTCTAGTGCTGGTCGTGGAGACGGTGCATCCTCATCAGCACGTGGCCATGGGACACGCTTGGCCTTTTTTTCGGCAGCTGGCCATGTTGAGCCGCAACATGCGGAAGACTTGGTCGAGTGGATGACCAAGCCGTCCTCATCCTCCTCATCCTCTCTCACCCATGCCCAGGGTACTTTGTCTGGCAAAGCAGCGGCCTCTTCCCTTGGCTCAATGTCATCAGTGACTCCTTCCCTAGCCCCACCATGTCCTCCTGAGGAGTCCCTCGAACTGTTTGACCACAGTGTTGGGTACATGCTCCAGGAGGATGCCCAGCGTTTGGAAGGCTCTGATGATGATACTGAGCTCGATGAAGGCAGTAACACGAGCACGGACAGAGGGGGTGCCCAAGAAGGACAGCAATCTGGCAGTCATGCTCCCCCTGCTGCAGCATACTGCCAGGTTTGCTCCAGTGATGAGGAGGGAGGGGATGATGAGGTCACTGACTCAACGTGGGTGCCTGATAGGAGAGAGGAGGAGGAGGAGGAGGAGGCGGCACATCACCAACGAGGCAGGATGCCCTCCAGGGGCCAGCCTAAGGGCAGCACATTGACTGCATCACACCCCAAAGCTCCACATGTGCAGGGCGCTGCAGTCTCTGCGCGTTATTCAAAAAGTTCTTTGGTGTGGGCCTTTTTTGAGACGAGTGCATCAGATCGCACCGCTGCTATTTGCAACATATGTCTCAAGCGTATCTCGCGTGGCCAAAACATCTCCCGCTTGGGTACCACATGCTTGACCAGACATATGTTGACCTGCCATGCAGTTCGTTGGCAAGCGTATCTAAAAGACCCACACCAAAGAACAAAGAGGACCTCTGCTTGCTCCTCATCAGCTGAGATTTCCAACCCCACTAGACCTTCAGTCCTCTCTGAGACCTGCACTGAGAGGAATGAAGGTGTAGAATTAGGTGTGTCACAGCCACGTACTTGTGGGCAATCTGATTTTGGTACACCGACGTCAGATTGTACCAGGCAAATTTCCCTGCCCCAGCTGCTGCACCGCCGAAAGAAGTTTGCTCCCAGCCATCCACATGCCCAACGGTTGAATGCTAGCTTGGCAAAATTGCTAGCACTTCAACTGCTGCCTTTTCAGTTGGTAGACTCTGCCCCCTTCCGTGAGTTTGTGGAATGTGCGGTTCCTCAGTGGCAGGTACCCAAACGCCACTTTTTCTCACGGAAGGCAATTCCGGCTCTCTACCAGCATGTGGAAGGCAATGTCCATGCCTCGCTGGACAGGGCGGTCAGCGGTAAGGTGCATATTACCGCTGACTCATGGTCCAGCAGGCATGGACAGGGACGTTACCTAAGTTTCACGGCGCATTGGGTGACTCTGCTGGCAGCTGGGAAGGATGCAGGACAAGGTGCAGTAGTGTTGGAGGTTGTTCCGCCACCACGCCTCCAAAATGCTAATGATTGTGACACACCTCTTTCCTCCACCCCCTCCTCTTCTTCTTCCTCCATGGCCTCTTCCTCGGAACCAGCGGTGCTCCGTAGTCGTTCAAGGGGCTACGCAAGTACGCAGGCCAAAAGATGCCATGCGGTGCTTGAGCTGGTGTGCTTGGGGGACAGGAGCCACACTGGGGCAGAGGTTCTGTCAGCTCTGCAGGGGCAGGTTCAGAGGTGGTTGACGCCACGCCAACTTAAGGCAGGAATGGTGGTTTGCGACAATGGCACCAACCTCCTCTCTGCCCTCCGACAGGGACAAATGACCCATGTGCCCTGTTTGGCTCACGTCCTTAACTTGGTGGTGCAGCGGTTCTTGGGCAGGTACCCGGGCTTACAGGATGTCCTGAGGCAGGCCAGGAAAGTCTGTGTGCATTTCCACCGGTCATATAATGCCAGTGCTCGGCTGACGGACCTCCAAAAGGAGTTTAACCTGCCCAAGAACCGCCTAATCTGTGACATGCCCACCAGGTGGAACTCAACGTTGGCCATGCTGCAGCGGCTGCACACGCAGCAGAGGGCCATCAATGAGTACCTGTGCGACTATGGCACCAGGACAGGGTCAGGGGAGCTTGGTTTTTTTTCCCCACGCCAGTGGGCCATGATCAGGGATGCATGCACTGTCCTGTCACCATTTGAGGAGGCCACGAGGATGGTGAGCAGTGACAGTGCATGCATCAGTGACACTGTCCCCCTTGTCCACCTGTTGGAGCACACACTGCGTGGAATAATGGACAGGGCACTTGAGGCAGAACAGAGGCAGGAAGAGGAGGACTTCCTTAGCTCTCAAGGCCCCCTTTATCCAGACAGTGTTCCTGCGTGCCCGCCGATCACACAGGAAGAGGACGAGGAGGAAGAGGAGGAGGAGGAGGAGGAAGATTGTGTCAGTATGGAGGCGGAGCCTGGCACTCAGCATCAGCAGCAGTCTTTAAGGGATCAGTCCCAAGAAACACATGGACTTGTACGTGGCTGGGAGGAGGTGGCTGCGGACCATGTCGTCCTTAGTGACCCAGAGGACTCCGGACCGAATGCCTCAGCAAACCTACGCTGCATGGCCTCCCTGATCCTGCAAAGCCTGCGTAAGGATCCTCGTATTCGTGGTATCAAGGAGAAGGACCAATACTGGCTGGCAACCCTCCTTGATCCACGTTACAAGGGTAAGGTTGCGGACCTTATCTTGCCATCGCAGAGGGAGCAGAGGATGAAACATCTTCGGGAGGCCTTGCAGAAAGGTCTGTGCAACGCGTTCCCAGAGACTGGGAGGTTACAAACTCCTGTTTCTGGACAACGTGTTGCTGAGGCTTCGGTCAGTCAAAGAAGGAGCGGTGGAGAAGGTGGCCGTCTGACCGATGCGTTCAGACAATTTTTTGGTCCGCAGCCCCAAGGTATGATCGGTTCCAGCAACCATCGCCAGCGTCTGTTTTACATGGTGCAGGAATACCTAGGGGCAAGATCAGACTTGGACACCTTTCCCACCGAAAATCCTCTGGGTTACTGGGTCTTGAGGATGGATCACTGGCCAGAGCTTGCACAGTATGCAATTGAGCTACTGGCCTGTCCTGCATCCAGCGTTCTTTCGGAACGCACATTCAGTGCTGCTGGAGGCGTGGTAACTGATCACAGGGTGCGTCTGTCCACTGACTCGGTCGATCGACTGACCTTCATAAAAATGAATGAGTCTTGGATCACCACCAGCTACCAAGCACCTGATGCTGATGTAACCGAATAATTTTTTTTGAAATCTCAGATCCCTTCAAAGACTGCCTATGCTGATGCTGAGTGACTATCCCTGAGTAATTATCCTCTTCCTCCTCAATCATCACGCTGATAGCTTGTAAGAACATTTTTGGTTCTGGGTGCCACCACCAGTGCCTAAGGCACAATTTTTCAGCCCCTGTTTAACAGGGGCGTGTAATTACGATTTTTGATGTAATACTTTGCAGCAGGACTCGTTCCTGCATTCCAACTAGAGTGTCTGTGAGGGGTTGCAGTGTTGTGGCACCAGCACCAGTGCCTAAGGCCCAATTTTTCAGCCCTTGTTTAACAGGGGCGTGTAATTACAATTTTTGATGCAATACTTTGCAGCAGGGCTCGTTCCTGCATTCCAACTAGAGTGTCTGTGAGGGGTTGCAGTGTTGTGGCACCAGCACCAGTGCCTAAGGCCTAATTTTTCAGCTCCTGTTCAACAGGGGCATGTAATTACAATTCTTGATCTAATATTTCACAGCAGAGCCCTGTGAGGGCTTACAGTGTTGTGGCCACAGCAACACCTAAGGCCCAAATTTCTGCTGAGTATATAGGGCAGGACCCTACTTTCAAACAACTAACTTACAAACGACTCCTACTTGCAAACGGAAGGAGACAACAGGAAGTGAAATCTACCCCTAGGAAGGGAAATTCTCTCCTGTAAGAGTTAATATGGGAAAAACATTTCTCCTTTCCACTGATGCTTTCCAATCCATTGGGACAAAAAGTGAAGTGAAATCTTCTGAAGAGGAGGAAAGACAGCAAAACAAATGTCACAGGGGTGATAACCCTTCCCTATGTTTTCCAAAAAGCTTAAAAAAGATTTTTTGGCTGGAGCTAAACACGTTAAAAATGTACCCGTTCAAAATTACAAAGAGATTCTACTTAACAACAAACCTACAGCCTGTATACTGCTGTTCAGAGTATATAGGGCCTGGTGGCCCCACACCTTTCCTTATTTTAATTTGGGTGCGGGGTTCCCCTTAATATCCATACAAGACCCAAAGGGCCTGGTAATGGACTGGGGGGTACCCATGCCGTTTGTCTCACTGATTTTCATCCATATTGCCAGGACCCGACATTACATTAAACCCTCAAGCAGTTTTAAATGAGATTTTTTCCTTTAAAAATGACATTTGGTGCAGGGACTGTTCTAAACACGGGAAACACGCGTCACTTTACAGGCATACTATAGACACCCCTCAGGTACGACTTTTAAAGGAATATTTCACTTTTTTTTTTTTTACTTTAAGCATCATTAAAATCACTGCTCCCGAAAAAACGGCCGTTTTTAAAAGTTTTTTTTGCATTGATACATGTCCCCTGGGGTAGGACCCGGGTCCCCAAACCCTTTTTAGGACAATACCATGCAAATTAGCCTTTAAAATGAGCACTTTTGATTTCGAACGTTCGAGTCCCATAGACGTAAATGGGGTTCTAACGTTCGTGCGAACTTTCGGTCCGTTCGCAGGTTCTGGTGCGAACCGAACCGGGGGGTGTTCGGCTCATCCCTACTACCACCCCGCATGCTTCAAATGATTTTTGCCCTCTACGCCTCCCCGAAAGCCAGGCTTCGGATCAATGGTGGACTGTCGGACACCTTCTCTGTATCCAATGGGACTCGTCAGGGCTGCCCTTTGTCCCCGCTAATATTTATAATGACCATGGAACCCATGCTTCGTAGACTGAGACTTAACCCTTCAATCAGAGGCATAGATATCCATCGGAATCAATACAAAATGGCAGCCTATGCCGACGACATCTTACTCTTCCTTACAGACCCTATCACAACTCTCCCCAACCTTTTAGCTGACTTCGCCCTTTTCAAAACTTTATCCAACCTGCAAATTAATTTAGAAAAATACAAGGCCCTCAATATAAGGTTTCCTTCTTTTCTTCCTATAAACGTATCTGCAGGTCTTTTGTGTGGGCCGCCAAACACCCACGACTTAGCTGGGATAGGTTGGTTCTTCCCAAGCAGTTAGGAGGCCTGGGCCTCCCAGACCTTCAAAAATACCACTGGGCCTGCCACCTGACCAGACTGGTGGACTGGCACACACACCGCCTCTCCAAAGACTGGATCAATTTTGAGGACTCCTTTACGAGCCTCCCCATAGCGAATTTGCCCTGGATCAATCACAAACACGTACCCAAAGATCTCTTATCACACCCGCTTATTGGCTCCACACTATCTATTTTCAAACTGGCATGCAAATCGCTCACTTTCACCCCCTCGCCTGGCCCCATGACCCCAATGGTCAACAACCCGGACTTCCCCCCGGAATTGAAACTGAAAGACCCAACCCTGGAGGCACACTCTTCACGAGCCAGAGCACACAAATTTTTTATGAACGGGACCCTCCTACCCTACCCTACTCTTTCTACACAATTACCCAACTATGATATTCCCTTCTACAAATACCTACAACTGAGACATTTCTTTCAATCGCACCAACACAACCCCCTTTGGCATACGGAACTCACACAGTTTGAAATCCTCTGCTCTAGCCCTGAACCCCAAGGCCACCTAATCTTGGTTATCTATTCCCTCCTGTTTTCCCGACACAAGGTCAAGGATGATAAAATTGTGCGCCAATGGGAACATGATTTATCCATAGATCTCACCCTGTTAGATTGGGACCGCATATTCACCCTCATGCACAAAGGCTCCGTTAACGTCTCAACTCAGGAAAATAGATACAAACTGTTCTCGAAATGGTATAGGATGCTCAATAAGGTCCACCACATTCATCCCACCATTCCCCCGACTTGCTGGAGATGTAATGCAGCCCGCGGTACCCTACTTCACATCTGGTGGGACTGCAACCTTATACAACCATTCTGGTTGGAAATTCACCAACTGATCTCCCACATCACCACATACTCACCGACCTTCTCACCTGCTAGCTATTTACTACATCACACCACCAACTCCTGCAGCTCCTACAAAAAATCCCTAACTCTACACCTCATTAACGCTGCCAATTTATGCATCCCTGCCCTATGGAGGAAATCCGCTCCCCCCATGGTGAAAGACTGGATCAGTAGGGTAGATAGAATAACTGATATGGAACAACTTATATGCCAAGCAAATGACAACCCTACCAAATATAGTACCACCTGGGCATGCTGGACACATTATTGGCAATCCCAAACACAGTCCGCTTCATCTCCAATACCAACACCTACACCCTGAAGGCTTTTAGCTGTCTTCCACCACATATCTCCCCACCCCGTTAACCTGCCATCCCTCCCCTCCCCTCCCCCACACCACTCCTCCCTTTCCACGTTGACCTGATAATGTCTTAATTACTGGAGCTCTCCATACCTACCCTTATTTTATACTCTTACGTACAGTACCTTACCAGTAAGTACTCTATCCTTACATGGACATTCTAACTTCTGCCAATACTTCCACCCTGCCAACCTGACTTTCTATCGGGAACCAAGACTAAAGCCAGCCACACCGTCCCCCCTCTGGACTCACTCACTGACTCTTCCTACACCCCGTGCCGTTCACAGCGAAGGTCCCGTTAGGGGTGAACGGAACGGGGGTAGAACCTTGACGGTGTGGATGCCCTTCCCATACTCATCCCGATTTTCACAATGCTAGGCTTGTCTTATACGGGGGCGCAAATTGCGATAACATTGGATAGACTTAATGTTTTCTTTCTTTCTCAACCACTGTTGATGTGCCCTATAGAATCCCCCTAACATCCCACAACCACTGACCACTTACGGTCTCTAACACAAGGGCCTCTCTCCTAGCATCCCTTCATATCGCTCAGTAATATTTTGCACCCTTCATTCGTTTTATTAGCCTGTTGCAAACGTCTGTTCATACGTATTAACCACCTGTACTTGTGCTTATTGCATTGTATGTCATGTACTACTGGTTAACTTGTAAAACTCAATAAAAACTTTTTGAAAAAAAAAAATGAAAAACCCAAAGGTGATCAAATACCACCAAATGAAAGCTCTATTTGTGGGAAAAAAATGATAAAAATTTCATGTGGGTACAGTGGTGTATGACCGCGCAATTGTCGTTCAAAGAGTGACAGCGCTAAAAGCTGAAAATTGGTCTAGGCAGGAGGGGGGTAAGGTGCCCAGCAAGCAAGTGGATATATATATTAATACACTGCATGCACTGTAAATATATTCTACACTACACTGTATATACTGTATATATATATATATATTCATAAATACTACATACGGCCACCGTGTAAGCAGCCTTATACAGAGATTGGCTAAAGGCACCCTGCCTTTGGCCAATCATGTGTCTCACAGCAGAGTGCGCTGCGATTGGCCAAATCATGCAGGTCAGGTGCATGCTTTGGCCAATCATCAATGCACTGTGATCTCGCAGCGTATTATGGTGCGCTCGAATTTGCCATAATGTTCGGGATTTGCCTAACGGGCGAGCACCCGATGTTCGAGTCGAACTTATGTTCGACTCGAGCATCGGACTCATCCCTAATCAGCAGAAAATAGATCACATGTACACTGGTCCTCACTGTACAGCTCCCACACTAGATTCCTTCACCACAAGGCTAATTCCCCTGTTTATATGCCCTAGAAATTGGAAAGTGACACACATACAGGGGAAACCATGTCACAAAGTACATTAACCCTCTACATGCATCAGCCCAACATTTAAAGGTGTATATACAGTAATACGGAAGTAGGCACCTGCTTAAAATGCCTGACAGCTGCCGGCAGCCTGGCATGCCCGATACGTTCTACAAAATGCCACTCTGCTCCTCCTTTCACCGACCAGAGGATCCAAAAAATAATAACTGTCTCATTTTGCCTTGTTCCACCTGCTTTTGTATCGGTTTGAATATGTAAAACTGATGTGCCAAAGTCATAAGTAAAAAAAAAAAGTAGTAAAGACAAAGTCATATGTAAATAGTCATAGCTAAAAGAATAAAATAAAAAATAAATAAATAAGAATAAAAAAAAAATAAAGAAATAAAAATAAAATAAAAACAGAAGAGGAGGCATGCTGGTATTAAAAAAATAATTTAAAAACTTGCCCATTATCTCTTCTCAGAGAAAATACGATTATGCCAGATTTGGGGTGCCATAAACTGATTTTTTTTTTATTGGTGAGAAGTTTCTAATAAATCTGCCAAAAAGGTTTCCCTGCATTATTTTCACCATTTGTAAAAACTGGTAAATAGCTGTGAGCAGCTTTATCGAGGGTAAAAAATCTGAAGAAAACAATATTTTCCACCAAAAAAGATGGTGAGACTTTGATTTTGCACTTTTGTAAATAGGCTCTGTTGTGTTATTGCTAATATTATGAATACCGACTTGGTATTTTTATTATTCTATAAGTACTTTTAGAACATAAATTTACAGTTTTCTTTTTACTCTTTCTATTTTTCCATCAGCATTCTCTGGAGAACAAGAGCAGCAATCATCCCCCATCATGCGGGTAAAACAGTTTGATTATGCACGTGCACTTAATAAAGGATATGAACAGGCTTATTCCCAGTGAAATTAATAGACTCGATTTTATTACAGCTACTTGGGAACGAGATTTAGGTGACCAATATAGTTCAGCCACTATAGAGATGCCAGCTCCCTAGATGACAGAGTAATAAGTAAAATATGGATTTGGCTTTCCCTCTGCGTGTCTAAAGAGCACCACCAACTTGGTGCAATTCAGATTAGACGTTTAAGTATGATAGCAAACCAATATTCAAGAATATAGACACATTTAAAGGGTAACTTCACTTTTGTGGGAAAAAAATGCCAAATTAAAAAAAAATAATCTATAATGCTGTAATTTTCTGTAAAATGCAATGCAATATGGCTACCTGGAGGTGTTCTGTACACAGAACGCCCCCCAGAAACATAATTTTTTTGCATGTGTGATTGGCTAACTGATTTTCCCAGAAGTCTGCCCTAAGATACAAATCAGATTTCAGGCATCCCCTGCAACAAAAATGTCCTTTTTGGTGAGATACTTCCAATAAAAATATTTGCCTAAAGGGATGCAGACCCTGAAATTTTCCTCATTAGAGCTCTGCAGGTGCAGCAACTGGTTGATAATTATGAAACCGCTCCCATTAGATTCACTTTCCCCATGGTCACAGACAAACACACAGGTATTTCCTCAGAATAACAAAAGGTAGGAATCTGCAGCAAAGTTTGTTAAAATCCTTGCAATGTACATACCCTGTTTCCCCGAAAATAAGACCTAGCGTGATTGTCGGTGATGGCTGCAATATAAGCCCTACCCCCCAAATAAGCCCTAGTTAAAGTCCTTGTAGGTCTTATTTTCAGGGTAGGGCTTATTTTTGGGGAAACAGGGTAGGGCTTATTTGGGGGGTAGAGCTTATATTGCAGCCATCACCGACAATCACGCTAGGTCTTATTTTCGGGGAAACAGGGTAGATCACCCAGAGGGGAATGTTTTTTTTTCTCAACAAAAGTGTAGTTACTCTTTAAATCTAACTAAAGTCAATTTTGTCTTCGTTTGGATAGAGTGCTGAAAAGTTAAGATTAGTAGCACCCCTCTGACCCCCAAAGGCACATTGGACCCCCAGGGACAGGATGGGCTAGATTTTCAATTCAGGTTGTAGCCTAATAGTGGAGCAATGTATACAGATGGGCGCCAGTCACTTTTATAGAAAAATAGAAAATTGCAGTTTATTGGCTCTCACCAACTGGGATAGGGGGTTAGGGTACAGGACACCCCTGGACTAGGCAGATTCCAGATAAGGGGACAAAAATGGTACTTACAGACTTCACAGAAAAAGAACCTTGAAAAAGTCACTTAAAAGTCACTTAAAAACATAACCACTTCACTTTTTCCATTTCCTAATGCCTAGTACACACGGGCCGAATGTCGGGCAACATCGGCCGGTTCAATAAAAAACGGCCGACATTGGGCAACCGGTCCGTCAGAAGCCATCCGGTCAGAGCCTCTGTACTAATGGTCCAATGTTAGTACAGCGATCTCCCCAGCTGGGCTTTTGTGTTTGGACAGGGGGACGGCCCCCCTGCCAGAACTTTCCGATCAGCTGATATGGAGGTGGTCGGCTGCTGATTTTCCAGCATGCTCATCCGACAGAAGCCAGCTTAACGGCTGGCTTCTGATGGACCAGTTGCCATACACATGGGCCGAATGTCGGACGATTTTTATTGAACCGGCCGACATACGTTCCCAGGTGTCTGGCAACCGGTCTGTGAGAAGCCAACCATTTGGCTGGCTTCTGTCGGACGAGTAAGCTGGAAAACCAACAGCAGACCGGCCCCATATCAGCTGATCAGAATGTTCTGGCAGGGGGGCGTCCCCCGTTCAGAACACAACAGCTCAGCGGGGGAGATCGCTGTACTAACGCTGGATCATTAGTACAGCGGCTCTGACCGGAGCTGTCAGTCAAACTATTAGTGTGTACCGGGCTTAAGCCTCACCTGCTGAAAGAAAAGGCACTTTTTGTCATGCTGATGTGTTGTATGCCACCACTTGGGGACTACAGTTCCCCTGTTTTGATAAACCATTGCTGTGGAATTGAAAAAGTTGAGGGTTGCCACAGGGATTAAGTGTTACTGGGCAGGCTGCCTTAGAATGTACACTACTGTCAGTAATGTCCATTAACGGTGATAGTAACATCCCTATAGTCAAAAGGACCAAGGGGTAGTTTCTAACAATCAAGACACAGAGTAAAGGGCTGTGAAGCAAGATGCAATGCAACTCGGAATGGAGGTGGCATTAAAGTGAAACCAAACCTATTGATATAATGGTTTCCCAAAACAGCTACATTCCAAGGAATGCCATGAATGATAACTATCACATATGCTTATGCTCTCAACCAAATCAGCAAATGGCTGATGTCATAATTGATCACATGTGCAGCACCAACTGTGGATCAAACAGTGGCTAATGCCCTGTACACACGATCGGACATTCCGACAACAAAACCATGGATTTTTTCCGACGGATGTTGGCTCAAACATGTCACACACGGTTACACAAATGTTGTCGGAAATTCCGAACGTCAAGAACGCAGTGGCGTACAAAATGTACGATGGGACTATAAAAAGGAAGTTCAATAGCCAGTGGGTTCGTATCTGTTCTTCAGTGCGTGTTGTCAGTTCGTTCCTGTCTTTCAGTGTAGTTTCGTATCTGTTTTGCAGTGCATTCTTTTCCGCTCATTTCTGATTTTCAGATCGTTCTTCTCAGGGTCTTTCTGATTTTCAGTGCGTTCTGTTAGTTTGTTCTCACCAGCCAACCGTTTTCTAGCCATGTTGTGGGTACGTACTCGTCGTAGAGTTCGTACTGTGCAAGAGCTTGGTGTTGGAGTTCTTGCTTTGACCCAAGTTCATGGACGAAGAATTGGTTGCTCCAGCATGACCAATTCTCACACATGCCTTTGTTGCGGGAGATCCAGGAGAATAATCCTGTTGATTTCAGGAATCATCTCCGGATGACGGACCCCATTTTTCACCTTCTGTTGACTTTGCTGTCCCCTTATATTACAAAGCAGGACACCTGCATGCGGCAAGCCATCACTCCTGAGCATTGGCTCATCGCCACCTTGCGGTACTTGGCGAAGGGGAGAAGTCTGCAGGATATTAAGTTCTCAACTGGCATCTCCCCCCAGGCTCTGGGAATCATTATTCCAGAGACCTGTTCTGCCATCATACAGGTCCTGCAGAAGGACTATATTAAGGTAAGTTTTCTCCTTTAACATCACATTCTATGTATTCAATGTTTGCTAATGTATTGTATTTATTTCATCATTCCCTAATTACCATGATTATAATATGCTGTAAATGTCCTCTTTGTTCTCATGCATGGTGAAAGCTTTTAGTGCTCCTTTTTTGTCCTTCATGCATATTTGCCTTCAATAACCTCCCCAGCATGCAAATATTTTGTCAGCTCCATTGTAGTGCTTACCCTAAAAACCCCCTAAAATGTGTACAAATTTTATTTTTGTCATTAAATTCATGC
The DNA here is from genome assembly GCF_042186555.1 of Aquarana catesbeiana. Lineage (NCBI taxonomy): Eukaryota > Metazoa > Chordata > Amphibia > Anura > Ranidae > Aquarana > Aquarana catesbeiana. The sequence continues at coordinate 62,912,427 of NC_133331.1, read as the reverse complement.
AGAGTGCAAGAGGCTTTTTTGGGGGGGAGGGGCACACTCATTTGGAATCCTCCCTCCCCCAACCGTTACATTAGCCGATACCAATCCTCTATCTGCTGACTTTGCCAAACCCATACACACTATACCTACCTCCTTTGTGGTCAAATTTATGGATTAACTCACCAAAGCATGTAGTGCAAGTGCCTGCCTGAATACTTTCAAATGGTACTGTTTAAAGTTTTGTTCTCCTATTATCTTGATAAGTAATTGCAGAATGTAAAAATGTGCTTCAATTTGTATAGTGTGTATTCATATTTTTGGATTATGACACTTCTTACCTGTCCAGTGGGCTGCCAATAGTGTAAGTAAGGAGGGGCTGGCCAAAGTAACACACATTATTTATGCATTCAGCTCTCAATGAAGTGGAGAGGGTTACCTGTCCAAAACATCTCCCCCCCCCTAAAATTTTTTCAATGGGCCATCAGAGGGGGTGAGGAATCTGATAAAGGGACCTTATACTTTTGACTTTAAATACTCCTTAAAATAAATGTTATATTTATGTTGGCCAAGAATGTTTGTGTCTAATCTGCTTGCAATGTTATGTGCAAAAGTACTAATTTTTTTTCTTGTTTAACTCCAGTTTCCTTCAAACCCACAGGAATGGCAGACTGTGGCCTCCCAGTTTGCCCAGCAGTGGGACTTTCCTAACTAAACCTGGCTGTCCTGGCTTGCCCCCCCAAAGCACCCGCAAAGTTAGACAGAAGTATGTTGAGTACTTTGCGGGTAGGGGGGCCATTGATATGCCAGCCAATGTGTGAAACATTTTTAAAATATTTTTTTTTGGTATAAACTGAACTCATATTTCATTTGATTTACTGCTTGTGTTTCTTTTAGCTGTCTCATAGGTTCTCCAATGGCCTTTTTTTTGGCCATTTTCTTCAATAGTTCAAATGTAATTTATTTAATACATCTCTTCTTCAGCTAACTATTATGTTGTGGGTCTGCTACACATACACAGATTGTTTTTGTTGTTAATGTAAGTAATACATTAATGATAGAAATAATCATCCTTTTCTGCTCCATGAATTAATTGCTTTGAGTCCCTAAATTGGCGTGACTGGGGCACATTTTAGAGCACTGTGGAGGTTATTTACTAAAGGCAAATACACTTTGTAGTAAACTACACCAACTTACTCCAAAAACTCAGGGTTCTTTCTCACTACCATGGCAGACCAGGATTCTCACCTCACGCTTCTTCCTCACTTGATCTACTTCACAGGTAACAGTCACTGTCTATTTTTCCCCCGCTTTTCACTGCACTGCCACAGTCCTATAGACAGGTCACCTCACTTTCTATTCACTCTATGCTAACCCCCTCGCTCCTCACTGTTCTCCTGGTTTCCCCCACTTTAGTCAGTCCATCATCCATCACCCACACGCCCCATGTACACAGTCCCACCATAGTTTATTTTTTCCTTTTTACTCACACCTAGGTGGCCTTGTGTTCCATGGCCTGCTCTGGCCAGCGCCTGTTGGGGGAGCTCGGGCGATATGTCTACCGCAGCTCCCGGTTGGGAGCACTCCTTTGGACGGCCTATGGTGCCTGGCATCACGCAGCCAACATGCGAACCTCAGTAAGTTCCTAACCCTGGGTTAAGGGGTTGTTACCCCATTATTCTTTTATTGTATATACACCCTACCAATTGGTCAATCCTTCTCACCCACAGATACATCTTGTGCTTGCTCCTGATGAGTGGCCCTCTAGCCACGAAACGCGTAGAGCTGCCATATGCCATGATTACAACACACATTACCTGCATACCAAGCTTAACTGCATTTCCCTCTTCTTGGACCACAGAGGTCATAGACCCTGCAATTACCACCGTGGTTTACTGTCTCATTCAACTACATTTGGGTGCACTATGAATGAATTTTGTTTGCTATTTATGCGATATTATTTATGTGATTTTAGCCATACTGTGTTGCCCAATGGTAGCACTTTGGAAGAATCCTATATGTGATACTGTTTGTATGATGTTATGCATTTTGGACTACCTGTGTACCATTGTTACATGTTGTACTTGTTTTATTTGATTGCACTTAGTGGCAATCGATCCCAATACAAACTATTAAATAACAAGATTCCATATTGTCCACCTTTCATTCTCTTGCCACCACACGCTTCATATAAAGTCCCACCCCCCTTGCTCCTGCCCCCCCTTTTTTCTTGATAGATGACAGGGATGGAAATATGTGACCCTACCTGGCCACATTTTCATGTAAAGTCCCAAGGGATGGAACAGTTGGCCTTACCAGGCCACAGGTTCACTCAAAGTCCCTTAAAACCCCCAATTTTAACCTTAATAGTAGACATAGGGATGGAAGCATGTGGTTTGGCTCTAATTTAATAATATGTACTACCCTCATTGCAACTGTTTAGTCTATGACAATTCTCTTGATCCAATTTTACCCTTCAATTACAGCTATTCTTTTATAACCGACTACCAGAATACTTTTTTATTTTTACAATTTTTATTCCCTTTGCTTGCTTCATTAATTAGTGATTGATTGACCTTCCACTTATTATTTTACTTTACAAGTCCCCGGGCTGTTTGGCCTTGCTCTGGTCCGTCTCTGGGGGCTGTGTGGGTTGGCCGGGCTGCCTGCCGCCCGTGTTGATCTCCGAATCTGGGAGCTGAGATGCGCCTGGCGGACCTCCTCCCTCTAAGTTCGTGGGGGTGGGGGCACCGCCACTGCGCGTCTACGTCACGCACCCCACGTCGGATGTCCGGCGCTTCTCGGCGCCGCTGCGTCCTTGGCTGCGGTTACTACGCTCGCGAGCGGATTGAGGGATGAGCGGTGGCGTAGGGTTCGGAACTGGCTGCCGGTTCCTTCCCGCCCCCTTCCTCCCCCTCTCACTTCCGCTGCGCTGGCGTGATGTCGGTGACGTCATCGCTGCGACCCCTTTATAGGCGGCTCCCGGGCCGGCTTTGGCACTCAGGGCTCCTTCTCACTACCATGGCAGACCAGGATTCTCACCTCACGCTTCTTCCTCACTTGATCTACTTCACAGGTAACAGTCACTGTCTATTTTTCCCCCGCTTTTCACTGCACTGCCACAGTCCTATAGACAGGTCACCTCACTTTCTATTCACTCTATGCTAACCCCCTCGCTCCTCACTGTTCTCCTGGTTTCCCCCACTTTAGTCAGTCCATCATCCATCACCCACACGCCCCATGTACACAGTCCCACCATAGTTTATTTTTTCCTTTTCACTCACACCTAGGTGGCCTTGTGTTCCATGGCCTGCTCTGGCCAGCGCCTGTTGGGGGAGCTCGGGCGATATGTCTACCACAGCTCCCGGTTGGGAGCACTCCTTCGGACGGCCTATAGTGCCTGGCATCACGCAGCCAACATGCGAACCTCAGTAAGTTCCTAACCCTGGGTTAGGGGGTTGTTACCCCATTATTCTTTTATTGTATATACACCCTACCAATTGGTCAATCCTTCTCACCCACAGATACATCTTGTGCTTGCTCCTGATGAGTGGCCCTCTAGCCACGAAACGCGTAGAGCTGCCATATGCCATGATTACAACACACATTACCTGCATACCAAGCTTAACTGCATTTCCCTCTTCTTGGACCACAGAGGTCATAGACCCTGCAATTACCACCGTGGTTTACTGTCTCATTCAACTACATTTGGGTGCACTATGAATGAATTTTGTTTGCTATTTATGCGATATTATTTATGTGATTTTAGCCATACTGTGTTGCCCAATGGTAGCACTTTGGAAGAATCCTATATGTGATACTGTTTGTATGATGTTATGCATTTTGGACTACCTGTGTACCATTGTTACATGTTGTACTTGTTTTATTTGATTGCACTTAGTGGCAATCGATCCCAATACAAACTATTAAATAACAAGATTCCATATTGTCCACCTTTCATTCTCTTGCCACCACACGCTTCATATAAAGTCCCACCCCCCTTGCTCCTGCCCCCCATTTTTTCTTGATAGATTTACTCCAAAAACTGGTATTGAGCATTGAAAGAAAAAGCCACACATTGTTGAGTATTAAGCATTTTACTCTGTGCACATTTACATGTGCGTTAGAAAAGGGTTTTTTAACAAACCAACATCTTTGCTGTATAACATTTTTATATTTGACAGTAGAAATATCCTTTTTTTGGTTAAACAGGCATGTTTAAAACCAAAACATACATAACTCAGGAACTTACAAAGTTCAACTTTGATAAACTAAAGGCAATATGTGACATTGGTATGTCATAACTGTGTTGATCTTGCCTTCATCAGATGGGGTGATGTCACCCCTGTAAAAGCCAAATTTTGAAGATGCACACAAATTGGGAGTGAAAATGTGGATTTCCCTCCTGATCCCATGCCTAATGTCAACATGTGCTAGCTCCTATCATGGGGGATCAATTGATGTGTTTCGGGGGTGCAACCCCTTCCTCTCATCTACTTTAGTTGCAAGGAAGGGGTTGTACCCACAAAACGTGTACATTGATATCCTGTGATGGCAGATAGCACATGTTGACACACTGTGTTTCAATCTTCAAAATTTGGTTTTCAAATTACTTTAAAACTTTTTAAAAATGTTTTAAAATTAAAAAATATAACGACAAACTGTAAAAATGTTGAGGTGTTTTATATTCTGCCTAAAACATCAATGATGTTGTTGAGTCTTTTTTCAACATCATTGATGTTTTCCTTTATCTTCTCTAATTCCCGATTGCACACCATGATCTCCCCAATGAGGATCTGTGCACTTGCACTGGTGAAATTAGTTTCTTCTTCCCCAACATCCACATCACCGAAAAATAAAAAAACACACCATGCATTATAAATACGCATGCTTACATCTATTACCTGAAGCTGTGGTCTCAGACACTGACCTGTTGTGGTCACTATTTCACCCAATTCCTGAACCTCTCCTCCCTCCACATCTTCTTCAGGGTGTGTGGGGATTTCCCCTTCTTTAGGAGGTGTGGTGTTCTCGGTGTCCTCAGATGTCCCAAGTATTTTCTCCCCTATGTGAATAAAAAATAAGGTATACTTAGCACACAGATATTTGAGGCAAGAAATAGGAATATGAAACATTGCTTGGAAGTGTTGTACAATTGTCTGTTTTGGCAGAGTTCCAAGCTGAAAACATGTTTTTTTCCCATTCTAAAGCTGGAATACTTACCTTTTTTGTTATTAGAGTTTCACAGATGGAGAGACCCCTAGTATCCACTGGAGCACCTGCGTGGGACACCCTAAAAAGGGTGTTCTGGTGTCCCACACTAGTGCTCCTGCATCCAGATGTGTAAACAGCTGCTGAGTGTCCTCTCCTTATACTGAATCAAGTTTGCATTTCATTCTAGTTACAAACCCATCTAGACAACAATGTACTAAACTTCTTTTCATACAAATAGGCCTGAACAAATGTGGTTAACCTGCATCTGCCAAAAACATCGTATTAGTGGTCGAATGAACAATGTTTACTACGAACGATTACTGTCCCCATGCCATTTTAAAATGTACAACAGTAAAGAAAAGCACATGGAGCAGCATGCAAGTAATAATAATTGAAACACACTACAAAATACTAACTTTTTGTGCAGCAATCTCTTGATCCCTCTGTACTGATCCTGCTCCCTCAATTTGAGGTCTGACCAGTGTTTCCTTGGATCGTCATACCCCAAAATTCTTCTGCAGACTTCTCACAACTGTAGTCATGATCTTGGCCTTTCTCACATTTGGGTTGCTGTACGGTCCATACTTCCCATCATAGTCGGCCTTCTTCAAGATGTCCACCATCTCCACCATCTCTACAAAGGACATATTTGAGGCCTTATATCTCCTCCTTCATCGGGACATTTCTGGCTCCGGGCTTTCATCGTCCTCCTCGTTGCTGATATTATCATGCACCTGTTGTCTCCCCGCCATGTGCTCTCCCACTGCACCGAAAGAGAAGGGGAATATACTAGAAAGAAGGTCAGGGGCGGAGTTTCATGCATGCACAGTGTAGATAAAGCATAACACATGTGCGTCATATGTATGATCTGTGAGCGGTGGACGGAGTAGTGTAAGCGCCGATCGTGCAAACAAAGGTACCATTTTAACTTGGGGCATCCGTGGTTAGTGACTTATGCTGCTTATAGATTGAGGCCTATACTGGGACAAGATTAGAAGAGTTTAACCTGACATTAGGGTTTGTATTGTGTTGTGTCTTGCAGATAAAATGGATAAATTTAATGACCATGACTTCCTCCCCAACTTCATTGATAAGTACAGAGAGCTGCCCTGCCTGTGGCAAGTGAAACTCCAATTTTATAACAACAAAATAAAGAGGAAGGCAGCGCTGGATCAACTGTTGGAATTGGTGAAGCCGGTGATTCCCACGGCAGACATCACCTATTTGAAGTGCAAAATTGGTGGCCTGAGGAGCACATATAATAGGGAGCGCAAAAAGGTTCAGGATTCCGTGAGATCAGGAGCAGCAGAAGATGACATTTATGTCCTCAGGCTCTGGTACTACGACAGACTGCGTTTTTTGTCAGACCAGAGTAAACCCAGGCCATCACTCTCAACCCTTCCTTCCACTCTTCCTTCCACCTCAGATGAGGCTTCCGACGTACAACCTGGGCCTTCCACCCAGGAAGAAGATTTGGAGGAGCCCAGCTTGAGCCAGGTATAGCATTGTTGAACATATTTCTAGTCAAAATTGTAATGATGTTAACTAGATGCTATTATTGATCACTAAATTCTGATTTAAGTGGTTTACATCTCAATAGACAATAGTAGCAAAAAATGATTGATGACCAAAAAACTAAATCTATGTCCCATTTTCATACACAGGAAAGTCTCAGCCAGGAGGAGGCCATGGAAAGTGGCAGCCAGGAGGAGGCGGGAGAAAGTGGCAGGAGGTGGCTGTGCCCAGTAGCCTGACCGAATCCCAGATTCCTCCCCTCTGCCTTACAACAAAAAGGCCCAGGAAGGGGAGGAACATGGAGGAGTCAGCAGCTGCTTTGATTTGGCAGGCTACTGCAGTACTTGCAAACTCCCTTAATGTCCAGGAGGCCTTTGCGTGTATGACGGCCAGCAAAATGCAAGTAATGGAGGAGGGCCAACGCCTCATCTATGAGGAGGTCATATTTCAGGCCCTAAAAAAGGGGGTGAGGGGCCGACTCACCAATAAAAGTCACGTATGTGAGTTGGACCATATCCCCCTCCACCTCTTGCAACACCTCCAACACCACAGCCACAGCCTGGAAGGAAGCGTGCAAGGAAGTCTTGAGAGCGATGGCCTGGCTTCCGACTGGTCTGGCAAAAGACGCAGGCTGTTGTAAGACCACAGCCTCAGGACATATATGTCATCTGCTGCTACTCCCGATCTCTCTGAGTCCTGGACCAGATTGTGCTCCCTATTAAATGGACTCCTCGGGCTACCAATTTTGCCTGTCAAATAATTATGTCTGACCTGGGGTACAAAGGCTTCACCAATCTCAACAGTTTATCTAGCGTTGCCTTAATCTTTATTTTGTTATGACCCCTAATAAATTTGTAATTTTTTTTTTTTGAGAAATACTTGGCTATGTGTTTTAGTTCAAAAAGGACAGTTTGTTTGTGAGTAGGCAAGTACATTTCAAAAATACAATGTCAAATTAACAAGGGACACCAACCAACCTCTTTTGATGTTAAATGATGTTAAAAAATATAAGATAATAATGGTGTTGTGGTAACTTGACAAACAAAACGACAAAAAATATTATGGAGATCACTATAAATAAAAAAATTGGGAGATCTTGAGAAAAGAAAAATAAAAGATCACTATAAAAAAAACAAATAAACATCATTCTGGAGATCTGGCAAGAAAAAAAAAAAAGATTATTCAGGAGATCACAAGAAATAATAATAAATCAGTTTGTCAGAATTCTGTGTGAATATCAGCAGCAAAGCAACTTCATTATTCTAGCATTATAAAGAAGAAGAGAATGCACTGCATTGAATGATTTAAAAATTTGCAGCGTGACAAATGTGCTATCTCCATTACGAACGCTAGTTTTACAAGACCGAACGCTTCCGTCTCGTAATTGATTCAGAGCATGCGTGGACTTTTGTGCCTCGGACTCGTGTACACACGCTCGGAATTTCCGACAACAACGTTTTTTGTCGGAAAATTTGAGGACCTGCTCTCAAACATTTGTTGTCGGAAATTCCGACAGCAAATGTCCGATGGAGCATACACACGGTCGGACTTTCCGACAACAAGCTCACATCGAACATTTCCCGTCGGAAATTCCGACCGTGTGTATGCGGCATTAGAGTTTCTTTGGCTGTATAGGAACAGAAGGTTTAGTTCCACTTTAAGATTTCCTAAATGTTTGAAGGCACACAACAGAGAGCAGACATGGAATGCCATGCTACACCAGACCTAGAAGAGCACTAAGCATTCAAATCAAAATGATATGGTGAGGCATACAGAGTGATGAACTCTCTTTTAAAAATGTTGGTTGAACTCTGGAGCTTTCAGGGAATTCTGTGGTGGTTAATGTCACCAAGCAGTGTTTAGAATGCATTTCCTGATGACAGGTACTATTTAAATCCCATGAATATTCTCCCTTTCCCAAAATCTTCTCCAGGACTTTCTCCAGGACCAAGGAAAGACAGTTTAGATTGCATTTCCCCATGAAAAGTACCCTTTAAATCCCATGGATGCTTTCCCTTCCTGCACGACTCATCCAAGAACAAGGATAACATTAGTGCATCTGTCATGTTCCATGTGTCTCATTCCGACCGCTGCATGTTTATATTGCGTGACTTTGACATCAATCCCTCAGATAAATGGTATTATTTTCACAGTTGGCTGCACGATTTGCGTTATGTGCGGACGTGTTGCTCTCGTAATCAAGGTGCGTTCCTATACATTAAACGCAGACGCCCAGTCCTCCTCTGCTGAAGAGTAAAATTAGATTAACGGTAGCACACGGTGAATCTCCAATCACCCAGGTAGAGAATATGAGGGTAATCAACTGTATGTAATCTCTGGCTGGATCCTGACCTGATTATTACAGCTGTGAAACTGTATCTTCCACAGCTTAAAAGACAATTCCATTTTGTAAAAAAGATAATAAAAATACAGAAAAGATGCATTTAATTGTTCATAAGTCACTTTATAATTGTGTGTTAATAAAATATAGGTAAACCAACTAAAATGTCAGTTTCAATAATTTAAATATATATTTAAAAAGGTAATTTTGGACTCCTAGACCATTAGAGTGGCGTTCTTACTGTTTCTTATATAGCAATAAAATCATGAAAGGGGTTCTAACTGCTTGTCACCTTTTCAAAACTAAAATACAAGATTTGTATTAAATAAACTTTAAAGATGAACTTCCCTCCCCCTTTTTGCCACCATCTGTCCCCTCTTACCTGTGACAGTGGGCTCTCATGAGAAAGCATATTGCCCAGTCGATCTAGCATTGTGCTTTTGTGGTCAACTGATCAGGTGTCACCGTCTGTGTCCCGCACCCCAATCTTGGTGCACTCAGTCATTGGGAGCCTTGCTGCCTTCCAGGTTCAGGCAGTCACTCTGTCAATGATGCGCCAACTTTGTCCACCCACCACTTGTGAATGGGCTCCCACAGCCTCCTGTGATATGTGAAGGGCATATCCCAGGAGGCTGCTGGAGTCATCATTATCGCCTAGACAAGAATGGCGACAGGGGAAGAGGCCACAGGATGGAAATAAATAAAGAATGTGTCTGAAGAAAAATAATACACATTGTCTAAATAGTGGAAGGGGTGACCGAGGCAGGGGCTTCAAGTGTTTTTCCAGGGTGAGGGATCACATTAGTTTTTTTTCTCCAGAAAGTTATTGGGTTTTAGTTATGTACACACCTTATGCTTTGTTTTATGCCTATTACACAGGACGTGGGGAGAAATCTCTCAAATAGGAAAGCTGATAGATTTCCTAAACCTTACACACTCTACCCAAAACTAGGGATGACCTGACATTGATGCTTGTTCAGCACCCTGTTATACAGGAGCCAAGCATCATATGTATAAATGGTACTTCTACCACTTCTAAGTATGAAAAAGAAGTATATAACACTGCGCTCACCCGATGTATAGAGAAAAGCAGCTACATACAAATATGACCAATATTTTTATACATGTAACAGAAATAAATGTAGCGCTAATGATGGTAATAATAAACCAGTCAAAGGTAATATCCACTGAGACAGAAAAGTGAGTATAACCAATATAGCACAATGAATCAATAAAGTTCAGTGGTGCCCAAATAGATAGCATTAGAGTGGTAGTCCCATAATGGAAAATTAATGAAATTAATCCGACCAGAATGGAGCATCTTCACGTCTGTATGTCATTAGTTATACGATCTTGAATAGGAAACAGATGAAATACGCTTACCAGAGAAGGTGGATTCGGATGCCGATGACACCGAATCAAACAGGCTCAGAGATCCCAGATGGAAGTGGTTGGTTCAAGAAACCCCGGATCTCAAGGGGAATCCTCCCTCTGTTATCCCAATCGCGACTGTCAGTCCGGAAGGCTGAAGGGGAGTCCCAGCCACATGGAAGTCTCAGATGTACAGGTGATTCCCAAAAAATATATAAAAGCGCCAATAGTGCAGATCAAATGATGTATTTATTGGATGACACCAATAATCAACAAACAATTTAAAATAGCGTGATCACGTAAAAAGATAAAATCAAGTGTGGGGAAGAGTGTGGCTCGCCCGACGCGTTTCGTCCAAATGGACTTCAACTGGGGCATCAAACTCATCCCCTACACTGTCTAAATATATATAAAAAACTACACAAATAGTATGGCCAATCAGACATCAATTACAAAGTCACATGGTAAATCAGCACCTGATAGGGCAGAGAGGAGTCAGCTGACTGCCATGAAATGTCCAACAGGACCACCAACCAATGAAAGGGAAGGGACCTATACATTACCCAATAAGGACTTGGTTAAATAAATAAATAAATAAAGACAAATGGGAAAAGCCCGCGAGAATGAAATCTCAACAGTACTGTAAACATCTGTGCCCAATCAGACAAGTTCTAAAACATATGGAGGGGGGTTCATCCACACTGTGTACAGAAATAAACCAAAGAAATTATATAAAAGACCTGTGGAAGAAATATTCTTCCACGCCATATGTAGAAATAAAAATAAACAAACAGAAAGTCACATGACCGCGTCTCTTATGACGTGGCCCCGTGACCTACGTATTGTGCATTGCGCAATCGCGTGTATCAAAACAACGCGATATGCGGTAAGTGGAAACAAAAAAGATCACGTGACCTGTCATCTGACAAGGTCACATGATCTTGAGAGATGAATGACATCTCAGCTGCAAGGATCCGGAAAAAGAACACGCGACTTGTCAGAGGACAAGTCACGTGTTCACCAGGAGCCAATGGATATGTCTAGTACATCAGCACAACCAAAACTGTATGCAAGGAGTGTAATCTAGCCACATTGCATACGGAAATACTGAGTCTCCAGGTAGGGGACACCCGGAAGCCAAAGTGAAAAAAAAATCTCCTCCTCTCATGGTATCACCCCGTAAGACTAGCAAGAAAATGGATATAATCCTATATATTGAAATATAAATAGGGAGTGGGTGAATGGCTAATGGGGTGATAGAAATAAATGAAAATGTGCACGTTGATATATGAACATATAAAATAGATGTATATAAATCTGTGTGAGTCATATAATGAAATATGAAAGAATATGTAAATGTGAGTGTGTGAGGTGGAAAGTGTCTTAACTGAAGGTAAGTGGAATGAGTGAATATGAAGTGAAATGTAAAAGAATATGTGAATGTGTCCTTGCATGAAAAAAGTGAATATAATAAATAAATGAATAAGAAAAATAACAAAAAAGAATGAATGAAATAAAAATGATCAAAGGGGAAACAAGTAATGAATGGAGTGAGTAGAATAAGTAAATTAATAAGAAGAGTGGCGTGGATGTGTGAGATGAAAAAAGAGGGGACCAAAATTATGTGATGAATTGTATGTGAAGGGGTATCCACACTGTCTGACAGAGGGAGAATTTATCTTTGGTTGATGAAGGAATTAATATCCCACTCAACATTCATATCGTGGGGTGAATATGTAAGTAGTTCGAATATCCAGTACGTCTCGAGCCTGGAGACACCCCGGACTCGCGATTCGCCCCTCCAATTGGCAACAAACTTGTCAATTATAAGGAACTGAGTTCCCGTGGGGTCCCGATTGTGGTGCATCAGGTAATGTCTTGGTACAGTATGGTTGGTCTTGCCTGCCTGTATATTAGTAAGATGTTCACCTACTCGGACCGAAAATCTTCTTTTAGTATGACCCACGTATTGTTTTTTACAGGGATAAGTTAAAAGGTATACTACATATTGTGTAGCACAAGTGGTAAAGTGCTTCATGGGATATGTACTTTGGGTAACCGTGGACTGAAAAGTTTCTGTTTTTCGTCTCCCATTAGTATTATAGAAACAAACCCTGCATTTCCTACAGGGAAAGAAAACCTTGCAATTCTGAAAGAAAGGCTTTTTTTGGGGGGATCAATAATGTTGGGGGCAATTTGTCCTTGGATGGATCTGGCTCTTCTAAATATAACCCCGGCATGTTCTGGAAGAACTGGGCCCAAGAGGACATCATTTCGGAGAACCTACCAATGTTTTTTAAAAATGCTCTGGATTTATCTGGCTTGGATTGAGTAGGTGGTAAAAAAAAGACCACCTAAATTTGTCATTATTTTTCTTCCCTGAATTGGTAACCAATAAGGACCGTCTGTCTGTAGACGCAACCCTTTGTATTTCGGCCTCTAATTCCCTGTGGTTATAACCTTTTTCTATAAACCTATTTTTGAGGGTTTGGGCTTGAATGAGGTAATCTGCCTCATTAGTGCAATTACATTGCAGTGGAAGAAATTGGCTGTGAGGTACTGATTTTAGCCACTGAGGGTGGTGGCAACTATCCACTGGGATGTACCCATTTCGATCGGTGGATTTAAAAAATGTCCTAAACTCCAAGAGACGGTTATGAATAGTGATTTCCAGATCTAAAAAATGTATGGAGGTAAGACTGGCTTCATAGGTTAACTTGATGCCTCGGTCATTGGAGTTCAAAAGGGCCATGAATACTTGCAATGAAGGGAAATCGCCTTTCCATAGGAGGAGGATGTCGTCTATGTATCGTGTCCAGAGAGCCACTTCTGGCCTTCTGGGTGAATAGACGACATCCTCCTCCCATTTGGCCATAAAGAGGTTGGCCAGGCTGGGGGCAAACTTAGCCCCCATGGCCACACCTCTTGTTTGTAGATAAAAATTGTCCTAAAACCAAAAATAATTATGGGTCAAGGCAAATTTGAGAAGATCCATAATGAAATTGCGCTGTAGTACTGGTAAGGAAACATTCTGAAATAAATAATATTCTACTGCGGCAAACCCGAGATCATGAGGGATACAGGTATATAAGGCCGAAACGTCAGTCGTGACTAGAATCATACCCTCTTGGTAAGGGATAGATTCCAATAATCTGATAGTATCTCCTGTGTCTTTAATGAAGGAGGGTGTGTGGCGAACCTGCGGTTGTAAATGATAGTCAATGTATTGACCTATCCTTGATATGACCGAGTCAGTCCCGCTTAATATGGGTCTGCCGGGGGGATTGACTGGGTCTTTATGTAATTTGGGTAAATAGTATATCGCAGGAATGCGAGGGGCCAAAGGTATAAGGTAACCCCTTTCTTTTTTATCCAGGATCCCTAAGGAGGAACCTTCTTTGATCAACTGGGATAAGGCCTTTTTATATGTCATGGTGGGGTCTGTGGGAATGCGTCTATAAGTGGTTGAATCGTCAAGAATTTTATGCATTTCACAAATATATTTGGCTTTGTCCAGAACTACTATGGCTCCCCTTTTGTCCGCGGGGCGAACAATCAAATCTTTGCGTTCACACAGTGATTTTAGACCTTTTTTGAGGTTGGAATCAAAATATGTTTTTCTGATGGGTAGGGCATCTAAGTCTGACAAGACTATTCTCCGAAAAACTGAAATAGATGGTGCCATGGCTCCTGGAGGATTAAACAGTGAGGGATTCGAAAGCCCTGTATGGACATAATTATCAACATTTCGAGAATGATTGTTGGGTACCTGGGAAAGAAAGTGACTTTGGACACTCAACTTGCGGACAAACTTTTGAATATGAATAAATGTACTAAATTTATTGAAACACCTTGGGGGGACAAATTTCAGTCCCTTGTTAAGGACTTGTTCTTCTTCTGTTGTTAATTGGGCTGTGCTTAGATTGAATATACCAGTGGTGGTTAGATTCTTTTTCTTTTGGGCCCGCCTCCCCCCTCTGGTGCCTCTCCTCGCTCTGGACTTTCTGAGTATTGGTCTGTACCCCTGGGAAAATCCGGGCGGTGAGAGGGTCCTGGATGGCTGTAGTTATAATTAAAGGGGGATCTATTAATAGGGTCATCCTCTCTGTACGTGTATCCATGGGGGTGTGTCTCCTTGTTGCGAGGAAATATCCCAACGGAGACCTCTAGGGACCATTTGTTCCTTGATATATTGTTCAAGGAATGCTATATCCCATTGGAGGTGTATTTCCGAGGTCATTAAATTCTTGAGCCTAAGAAACATACCCCCAATTTCTGTATCTGGATTGAGTCCAGTAAAAACACCGTCAGTGTTTACAGATCTGGTTGTTCTATATTCAAACACATCCATGTTTGTAAAAAATGGGTATATGCTGCTGTGAAACCAAAAGTCTAAAGTAAACTGAAAAAGAAGTATATAACACTGCGCTAACCCGATGTATAGAGAAAAGCAGCTACATACAAATACGACCAATATTTTTATACATGTAACAGAAATAAATGTAGCGCTAATAATAGTAATAATAAGCCAGTCAAAGGTAATATCCACTGAGACAGAAAAGTGAGTATAACCAATATAGCACAATGAATCAATAAAGTTCAGTGGTGCCCAAATAGATAGCAATAGAGTGGTAGTCCCATAATGGAAAATTAATGGAATGAATCCGACCAGAATGGAGAATCTTCACGTCTGTATGTCATTAGTTATACGATCTTGAATAGGAAACAGATGAAATACGCTTACCAGAGAAGGTGGTGGGCATCTGTGCCCAATCAGACAAGTTCTAAAACATATGGAGGGGGGTTCATCCACACCGTGTACAGAAATAAACCAAAGCAATTATATAAAAGACCTGTAGAAGAAATATTCCTCCACGCCATATGTAGAAATAAAAATAAACAAACAGAAAGTCACATGACCACGTCTCTTCTGACGTGGCCCCGTGACCTGCGTATTGTGCATTGCGCAATCGCGTGTATCAAAACAACGCGATATGCGGTAAGTGGAAACAAAAAAGATCACATGACCTGTCATCTGACAAGGTCACATGATCTTGAGAGACGAATGACGTCTCAGCTGCAAGGATCCAGAAAAAGAACGCGCGACTTGTCAGAGGACAAAGTCACATGTTCACCAGGAGCCAATGGATATGTCTAGTACATCAGCACAACCAAAATTGTACGCAAGGAGTGTAATCTAGCCACATTGCATACGGAAATACTGAAATATTTCATCTGTTTCCTATTCAAGATCGTATAACTAATGACATACAGACGTGAAGATTCTCCATTCTGGTCGCATTCATTTCATAAATTTTCCATTATGGGACTACCACTCTATTGCTATCTATTTGGGCACCACTGATTCATTGTGCTATATTGGTTATACTCACTTCTAAATATGACAGCTTTCTGCTGTCAAGGGTTCCTAAGGAAGCAGCTGGTGCTGCCCATGGTACTGCCCATGCTATGGTGCTACCCACCAAATATGTCAATGATGTCACTACTATCCCTGCTCCTTCTTTTATATACCATGTTTCCCCGAAAATAAGACCTAGCGTGATTGTCGGTGATGGCTGCAATATAAGCCCTACCCCCCAAATGAGCCCTAGTTAAAGTCCCTGTGGGTCTTATTTTCAGGGTAGGGCTTATTTTCGGGGAAACAGGGTAGGGCTTATTTGGGGGGTAGGGCTTATATTGCAGCCATCACCGACTATCATGCTAGGTCTTATTTTCGGGGAAACAGGGTAGCTGATGACAGCTTAGGGAGTTTTAGCAAATTGGCAGGCAGCAGGCATTGTAATTTATGAGGATTTAAAAGAAGAGACTTTTTTGGATTTTTTTTTTTTTTAAATAAAGGACTTGACAAACACAAGTATCTTTATTTCTACGTTACATTTTTTTGTGAATGAATAGAGATGCTATGTACCCCTCACTCATTCACATGGGAAAGGGGTAGTATCTTATATTTTTTAAGAGGGCTTCTAGATTTCGATAAGCCCTCCACCCACTGACCCCCACAACCACCAGCCAGGGTTGTGGGGAAGAGGCCCTTGCCATGTGATCTAGTGCAGACAAATGCACTGTGTTTGCTATCTGTGTTTGGGATGTTATTAACTTTACACTGACACATGCTGCAGATCACAGACACAGTCCGTTTTAAGAGCGTCAGGTGAAAACTAATTGGAACTGCTGGCAGCTGGGAGACACCTGCTGGTCGATACTGGAACTATAACCCTCAGGTCTGAGAACCACAGTGCAGACAAACCAGTTCCTGACAGGAACATGTGTCTCTTAGCTCAGAGAATAGGCATTTTTGATTTGACAGATTCGGCTCCCATTAATTTCAGTGGAGTTCGGGTTCAGCATCCAGACATCTTTGAAGTATGTGGAATCCTGCTCAAACTGAACTCTGAAATCTCAGGGTTTGGCTGAAGTTGAGCTTCCATGAATAGCTTTCAGTGGATAACTGACCACAAGTCTAACAATTCTTCAGAAGGTCCAGTTTGTTTTAACACAATGGAAAAATGTGGAAAACTCACTTCTGACAACTTACAAATAAAAGATTATTCTGCAGTTTTATTCTGAGTGAGGCTGAGGGTGTTGTAAACACGTCCAAATTGCATCATCTTTGAGCACTTTAAATCCAGCAAGGCTACAGGCTCACAGCATGACTTTTCTTCTGGAGCAATAATGACCCGAGCTTAATGCAGGACATGAATACAAAAAGCGTAAAGAAATTATAATGAATTAAAATTGTACTCTGTGGGGAGGACTATAATGCATGTAAAGCATGTTTTTTTAGCCAAGTTTGTTCAAACTAATGGTTGTGGTCTGCAAAACCCTTTACCCTTTTATGGATGGTAAAGTAGAATGATGGCAAAGAGTGGAGGAAGAACTTGACTAATTTGATGCCTTCTTGTAGGACCATCCGGGAACAACTAACACTGTCCTCCTGGGAAAGGGAGGTCCTTAGGACTAAAAAGTTGTTGCCTGGCAAATTGAAAAAAAGAAAGCAGTAGGTGAATCTACAGATTGATGACCAGATCCCTCCAATACTTTCATATCTATAGACTATTGCTGGTCAACTTTCTTGATATAACGGTCTTCAAGTGCAGGCCCTGACATAAATAAAGGGCTGCACATAACAGCAAATGTAATGCTACAGAAAACTCTAAAACCTCGTACACACGATTGGATTGTTGGCCAACAGAGCATCAGACTTTTGTCCGAAGGGCGTGTGCCAGGATCTTGTCTTGAATACTAACGGCACACAATTGTTGGCCAACAATCACAAACAAAGTGACATACTGAATAGAATTTCAGCTCTTGAACGCCACCCTTTGGGCACCTTCTGCTAATGTCGTGTTTGGTGAGCATTAATACAGAGCATGCGTGTTTGTACTTTTGTGTGATGGACTTGTGTATAGACGATACGACCGTTGTCCGCCGAAAATTTACTAGCCTGTCATCCAAAATTTGTTGGCCGAAAGTTGAACAATTGTCTGAAGGAGCGTATTAACGGTTGGAGTTTAGGACAACAGTCTGTCAACAAACAATCCCCTGCCAACAATCGGATTGTGTGTACAAGGAGAAGAATTTCTTCAGAAAGTCCAATTTGTTTTAACACAGTGGAAACAAATGTGGAACTTCTGACAACTTACATGTAGCAAGGTCCCAGGGCCCCAGAGGCCTAATGGTGACCATCTAAGCCCCTGTCAATCTAATGTCACCAGCCACAGTGCCACCTAGTGACGGAAGAGAAAAGGTGCAGCAATTCCAGAATTTAGAGAGGAATCAGTGGATCTTCTATCAATCAGCTAAGATAATTACTACCTGGCAAACTAAATTTGTTAGCAATTCTGTCTAAACACCAGGGTGCTACATCCTCCCCCTGGCTAGGAAACTACGTCTCAGAGTTTGCAAAGAAAACAATTTGAACTCTCAACTCTGAGAGTGAATGTCCTGGCAAAAACTAGGATAGGTGGGGTAACAGGGAAAGATAAACAAATAACAATACATGTGGCGTACCACATGAAGTAAGTATACATAACATACTGTATGTACATAGGCAAGTAGCAGTTTACACAAGGGCAGATAAATAGAAGACAATATTTACAGTTTTACATGTGGCGTACCACCCAAACAGCGAGGGAGAAATACAATAACAGTAGCCTTATATCCTATATATCTACTATATACACCTGAAAAAGAGAACATTTTAGCATTGTTGTACAAGCGGAGGTCACTGTCTCTCCTTAGCCAAAAAGATGCAATGGGTGCAGGAACACCTGAAAGAGAGAATAGATAGCACAAAAATACATCCTATTCCTACGATAACACAGTGCAATATATACAAAAGTGAATGTTGAGTAACTGGTAATTACCCTCAGCCGAGAGCAGCAAAACATTGCAAATGCACACTATGACACTATGAGATCGATCTATCTATCTATCTATCTATCTATCTATCTATCTATCTATCTATCTATCTATCTATCTATCTATCTATCTATCTATCTATCTATCTATATATGTGGTAACCATGACTATATATAAGCACATATACAGATGGTGCCTCCCCTTTCCATGACAATCCTAAAAACTTAGCAGCTCCTATTAAACATTCTGCATAATGTGAACCAAGACTCACTCAGGTTGTCACTCTCGCGCCACCTGCTGGTTAATATATCTAGCCAACAGTCCTTGTGTGTTTATATAGTTTTTTTTTGTTTGGTCCATTATTAGGTTTAAGGTGAGAACTTGCCCTTTTTGCCACAGCTTAATCTACCTATCTAGCTAAACACCCCAGTGTCCTTGGAGCCCCAAAGTCCATCAATATTTCACTCAGGGTGTAATCACATATCAACAACTTTTTTCCAACAGTTTCCCTTCTTCTTAGGGATAGGAGGCATGGCTGTAATCAAACAGCAGTAGGCCATGCCATAGTGCAAGGGACCGCACTTCCCGAAGGTAAAGTCCATTCTCAGGTCCCCTTGCATTTTAAATCTCAGCCTGTCAGCCAGGGACTGAGAATAATTTTTGTCATTGACAAAGAACAGCACATGTTGAAGTCTCTCAACTGAAAATCAATGTGTCACTCTCAGAGGGAGGCACACTGGCGATTCCAGAACAAAGGCCAGCTCAACTCACTTGGGGAACTCCCTGCAACTGCCGGTAGAACACAGTTCTGCATGCACAGCTAAACAGGTATGTCCCCACAGCAACTTTCATTTGAAGGTGGAGTAGCTTCTGTTAAGCACTTGACTCCACAAAGCACACACTTGTAATCCATAATGATTTCTGTCACTTGACACAGTTCAATAGTATTTACCAGTAATACCTGGGATCTGGCAGCTGTACAGGTTTCCCACTTGTATCAGTAGTAGTGATGTAGTGCTGAAGGTCCTTCTTGTTAGGCCAGCGAATGATCACACAGTCTGGAGTAATGTGCCTGCCATAGTCCCAAGTTTGTGAGTACCTTTCAGAAAACCTTGGAGTTAACTTCTTAATATCAAGGTTCAGCGGGATCTTGAGAAAGCTTAGAATGGCCACATCCACCCACTGTGCCTTCTTCTCCTGGATCTCCTCCTCCAACTGAACCGGAACATATGGATACAAATAGCCATAATCGTCAGCCACTTTCTTGATAATAATGTGCTGTAACTCAGACAGCCTAGGCAGTGTTTTAGGGTCTCCACACCCAGGCATAACCCATGCATCAGGGACATGTTGGACCAAATGCCTAGCAACAACATCCGGTTTATAATCGAACTTGGTCACATGAGTTGGCTTAGTAACAAGGACTTTGGAAACCCAACTCGCCCAAACGATCTTCCGCAAAGTAATTAGTAAAACACAGGCATGGCGCTGCACTGGCAGACAGTTCAGTCTTCATGCTAGTAGCTTGCACAGGAAGAACCTCATCTTCCCCTAAATCACATGCCTGCTCCTCTTCACTATCAGTCCAGTTTCCAGTCCATGATAAAGTGTCTGAGAACAGTTCAGAAATCCGATTGGATGATATATCTGAATTGGATATAGTGGAGCACTCTTCAAAGCAACCTTCTCTCCCTTACTGGCAACAGGTATCACAGCCCTCACTGGCACACTACTTTTACCCATTTCAGGCTTACCCGACTCTGTCATCTTTCCCCCAGGAGGTTCCACCATCAAGGAACACAGATGGGCCCGACCACGGCCTCAAGGGATAACCGCAGTGTTGGGCCCTGGAGCAGCCACAGAGATGAGAGGAGCAGCTGTGATAAAAGAGGACTCTCGATGCTGTCCCCAGCTGGGGTGGCAACATTCCGGTCCCAATCTGCTTAGGTGTGTACCGTACACCGGTGTCAGTCAGGATGCCCTTAAACCCTCTCAGACCAGGGCCAACACCCGGAACATACACCTTCCAATCTGACATGGTATCTCCAAGCTGTGCCATCTTTTCCACCCAACAATCAGATGCACATGGCAGCACTTCCTTATCCTCCTCTGCAGAGTGATATCTCCTCCCTCTGCCATGGAATTGGTCCACACACTCTCTGGAAACCTCAGCGCCCCCCTTTTTCTCTTTGCGGAATGCCAAAACTTTAATGGAGTCCATTTTAACCCCTACAGCAGTGGTGTAAAGTGACAACAGACCAGGCTGACACTCTCTCATGAGCAATGAGACATGTTGGTTCTTCCCTACATTGTTGGAATGCACAATAAAACAGTCTATACACAGTAAAAATGTTACTTGCCACCCTCCCACGGAACCAGATGAAATCCTGATGTAGCTGTAGATGGTTTAAAACCCCAGGGTGCTACATACATATAAATGATTATTCTGCAGTTTTATTATGAGTGAGGCTGAGGGTGTTGTAAATACATCCAAATTACATCATCTTTGAGCATTTTAAATCCAACATGGTTTCGCAGCATGACTTTTCATCTAGAGCAATAAGGACCTGAACTTATTGCAGAAAATGTATACAAAAAATGTAAAGAAATTGTTATGAATAAAAACTTTAGACTGCAGGGAGGACTATGCATAGTAATGCATGTAAAGCATGTTTTTTACCCAAGTTTATTTAAACAAATGTTTGTGGCCTGCAAAAACCTTTTACAATGTATAATGAAGTAGAATTATAGCAAAGAGTGGAAGAAGAACTTTGGCTAATTTTGATGCCTCTCTGCAAGGCCATCGGGAACATCTAACACTGGCCACCTGGGGTAGGGAGGTCCTGAGGACTAATAAATTGTTGCCTGGCAAATTGAAAAAAAAAAGCAGCAGGTGAATCCACAGATTGATGATCAGATTCCTCCAATCCTCTCATATCTATAGACCAGTGCTGGTCAACTTTCTTCACATACTGTAAGGGTTCTCAAGTGTGGCCCCTGACATCAATAAAGGGGTGTACAGAACAGCGAATGTAATGCTACAGAAAACTCTTATGCCCTGTACACACTATAGGATTTTCCGATGGAAAATGTGTGATAGGACCTTGTTGTTGGAAATTCCGAACGTGTGTAGGCTCCATCACACATTTTCCATAGGAATTTCCGACACACAAAGTTTGAGAGCTTGCTATAAAATTTTCCGACAACAAAATCCGTTGTCGGAAATTCCGATCGTGTGTACACAAATCTGATGCACAAAGTGCCACGCATGCTCAGAATAAATTAAGAGACGAAAGTTATTGGCTACTGCCCTGTTTATAGTCCCGACATACGTGTTTTACGTCCCCACGTTCAGAACAATCGGATTTTCCGACAACTTTGTGTGACCGTGTGTATGCAAGACAGGTTTGAGCCAACATCCGTCGGAAAAAAATCCATGGATTTTGTTGTCGGAATGTCCGATTAATGTCCGACTGTGTGTACAGGGCATTAGAGATTGCAGACCCCCATCAGGTGATGGTCAAAGTTGATAAAATTGCTATTGTTTTCTCCAATTGTTTTGGAGACCGAAGACATGCTTCAAAAGACAGTCAGATTGGGGGCACGTTAAATGAGCATGCTAGAGATCCCTTTTACAGCCCCTTTACAGATCAATGCATTAGTGCTCCATGCAACCTTCAAACAAAACAGTTTATCCATATTGGTTATGGTAAGAATACATTCTGATTCGATCGGAGGGCTTTTTGACTTCTTTAGTCCCTCCTCACCATAACACTTTCCAAAACATACTCCAGCGCCAAATCCAGGGACTTCTCTCTTTCACAGAGCTTTAATGCATAATGCTACTTTTGGGTGCAGCCCTCCTCAGACTGGGGAATCCTCAACAAAAACACACAAGAGGGCGCAAACACCTTGTGCATTACCATAGAAGCGTCAGTCCTCCTCACCATAGCTTGAATGATTATGTAGCCAAGGTCTGCTATTATGCTTATAAGTTAGAGACACTTTCTGTATTGTTAATGTGGGGTTGGCTCCCTCTAGTGTTTGCTGGACTCTATGTGTGAATTTACTCTCTTCCTGTGTGAGGATGTACAACAAAGCACCGTGGGACGTGTAGTTCAGAAAGCTGAAGTGACTCTGCCAGCAGGACTGATCTGAACTGGGAGACTCCACTGCCTGCCATAATCTTACACTAAGCGCTTTTTTACTACAGAAATGTAAGTGTTTTAACCTTTTTAATAAATTTGTTTTACAAACGGAATTATGCTATGTGGCCCCTTTTTATTTCATATGGGCTATTTCCCTGAGACGGTCCACTGGATGGGCTACCATCTATTGTAAAGAAAGTTTTCCTAAAGTTCCGGATACCTTTGGAGCTCCGCTGCTATCCAGTTGAGAGGTCCTCTTTCATTACCAGTTGGTAATACAAGCTCTGTTGACTCATTGAGCATATGTTCTTATGAGTCCAACCCCTCTGGTAAGCCTTCATTTTCTTCCGTGTGCAGGGTCCATCACATTTATTTTTCCGCATGAGTTACTCATGTGGTGAATAGGACTTTTTATGTAACCATTGGATTATGAATAACACTTAAACGACATCTGAAGATTACCAGAGACTTTATTTTGTGCACTATGAATTGATAAAGACTTCCATTTCTCTTTCATACTTGTTGCTATATATGTAATATTATATGCATTTAATACTATAAGCGCTACACTTTTTTGTGTACAAGGAATAGAATGCTGAGTGAACAGAACAGGCTGCTGGGAGAGGATGTAAAAGGGGCTGGCACAGCCTAGATCAGCCTCTCTGGACGACGTTTTGACTCTGCCAGGTGTGACAGGGATTTTGCTGACAATTTGTGGCCTACACAGCGGAGAGCTATACCCAGAGGGATCTCTGCAGACAGCATTGATTCTTTAGTGCAATGGACCGTAGGGTTTTTCAGGTCATCTAGAGGCGCCTGCAATTCAGATTCCAGTGAGCTGCAGCGTGGCGCAGCGGCCACCATTTTCCAGAGCAAAGACACAGAAAGAGAGTTCCAGCTGGAGTCTTCTCATCATCTGCACCGTTATCTAATCCATCTGAGATTTGGAGTGGTGAGCGAGCATAGCCCATGTTATAATTAAGGATTGTTAAACAACACCCACACAGTTTAGCTGGTGGTACTTGTAGTCCCACAGAAGTTAAACCCTCTATTATAACGGACACAGCAAGCAGATGCTTATGCTCGGTACACATTACTGATTTCAGTAGCCATATCAGATGACATCTTTAGGATTATAAAAGAAGGAAGTTATACTACTACCAGGATAAATCACAGCTTTGCTAACTTTGCTACACCTTGCCATTTTGGATTAATTTATTTACAACAAAAAATAGGCTAGCTGAAGACATCTGGATTTCAAGGAATACCCTTTTTCACCTTTTTATAATTGTCTGTCCTCATCTGCTCTAATTGCATTGAACTGCTAAAGGGAGCCATCCTATTGAATATAATATTGTTTATACTGTTTTCCATATTGTGCAGGACTTGTTGGCCTGTGAGTTGAGGAGGCAGAAGGGAGAGATCTGACACATAAGATATTGTGCCAGCTGTCTACTCTCCTGTTAACCTGTTCACATAGGTCCCTGTATTGAGTTAATATTTGTGTTCATTCACAATTAAGGGAATTTTACACCAATATATTGTGTTTACTAGATAAGCTTGAGATAAGGCCGGGCTATACAGGAGTGTTTCCATTATTGTCAAAGTTGATATATACCGTATTTATCGGCGTATAACACGCACCCCAAGTTTAGGAGGGAATTTTAAGGGAAAAAAACTTTTAGGAGGGAAGTTTAAGGGAAATAAACTTACATTTAAATGCCCATCATTGCAGCCTTCTCAGTGCAGCCTTGCCCCAGTGCAGCCATGTCAGTGCAGCCTTGTCAGTGCAGCCTTGTCAGTGCAGCCTTCCCCAGTGTCCATTGCAGCCTTATCCCAGTGCAGCTTTGCCCCAGTGCAGCCTTGCAGCTCGCAGTTTGAAAATGGCGCCACTCCCCTGCGATCCTGTGATCCCCTGCAATCCTGAGCTTCAAAATCGCCGACCGTGATTTAAAAATGGCGCCGCCGGCGCCGAAATACACAGAGCCGGTCCTCGGCTCTTCTCGGCGGCTCTCGTTCCCTTTCGGCTCCACTCATAGTCCCGCCCGGGATGGGCGTGACTGTGAGCGGAGCTATCCGAACCTAGCCGAGTACACTCGGCTAGGTTCGGGCGGCGCTCGAGTGAAGCCGAAAGTGGCCGAGAAGAGCCGAGGACCGGCTCTGTGTATTTCGGCGCCGGCGGCGCCATTTTCAAATCACAGTTGGCGATTTAGAAGCTCAGGATCGCAGGGGATCGGCGTATAACACGCACCCGCGATTTTCCCCTAATTTTAAGGGGAAAAAAGTGCGTGTTATATGCTGATAAATACGGTATATGTATCTTGTGTTTTGATACTACAGTAAACATATTTGAACTGTTTCTTTAATATTGTGTGAGTCTCTAGTCCCTACGGTTCCATGGAACTCTGGTTGAGAAACACTGGGCTATAGTGTCTCGTCATTAAACACCATACCTTGGGAAATATCAAACTGGTGAACAAGTGTACCAAGTTGGGAACAGCGTAATCTTGTGGTTTTCTACAATAGCTCTCCCGACAACTGGGGGAGGGGGTTATTACAGTTGGAGATGTGAATTAAGATGAAAATCCAGCCAAAATTGAAGAGTGGGGATGGGTTTGACCATCTGCATGTTTTCTTTGTTTGTTTGTTTTTTGCCAGTGTCCCTATTGGAAACATCACTTCATATTTAGGAAAAAAGAAAGTGGATTTTGGGACTTTAAATGAGGCATGGATATGTGTTTGGAATTATCTAGGATACCTAAAAAAAGGGTGACTATCACAGTCCCAAAGGGGAGATCTATGTAACCATAGAGAATTGCTAAATAATCAATCCAATAAATGAAATTCAATTGAAAAATAGAAATAAAAAATAGTATATAATGTATCATAATATATAATACATGGATCATGCAAAAAAAAAAGGCATAATAAATATAATAGTAATCATATTGATATTTTTAATATTTATATTGGATAGACATATTTGATACAAGTAATTTACAATTAAAAAATTGAATGGACATACAGTGAACATGGTTATCCTAATAAATATAGATATAAAATGCAGTTGATAAAATTCATAATTTTGGGCAAGCTTGACTTGGCATCCCTGAGTGTGGACTCGACGTGTTTCATGGCGTTTTAAGCCAATCATCAGGAGTGGGATGCATGAATATTGGCTAGAAAGTGGAATAAATGGATAAATAGGTCCATGAAGTCGCAGATAATAAGACATGCTTTCAAAAAGAGAGCAGGATTTAAGGGTTTATACATTACTTATGGCAGAGCCCAAGTAAGTAGCCAGTAGTTCCCCATATTGGAGTAGGGTGGTGGCCCCGAATGAGCTGTCTCCCCCAGGCTTGAGGCAGGGACACACACCCCCCACAACTCTCCAGCAAAAAAGGAGAACCGGAGAAGGGGTAGCGGGAAACAGCAGCCATGGAGAGAATCGGTCAGCCACAGCACATGCCAGAGTGTGAGGTATACACATTGGGACACAGATCAGGTTCTATAAAAAAGGAATGGATAGGTGATAAAAATTAGCAATAACTAAAAAAAAACCAAAAAAATAAAAATATAATATAAAATGGTGATCAAAAATGTTATGTATGTACCCACCATGAATATGTGTAAAATATGAATAAATGGTTGTACTTGGGCTTGTGAAACATTTTTGCCAACTCCCTTCAAGACACCCTATCTTCATGAGCCGTGGCATCCTCAGGATTGGTGAGGATTGGTGACACTGCATGCAGACACCTTTACCTGCTGGGGAAACACCTTGCTTATGCTCTTCAGCTTTGCTGGTCACCATTACACAGCAACTCTTTGGGCCCCTTCATTGCTAGCTGAAGATTCTGTATATCCATAATTCAAGGATTCCACACAAAGGAATCAGCCAACAAAACCTGCTTACCTTCAAGGGGAACTTTCATTCAAGTTGTACATTTTGTATTTTGTTATTCCTGTCTGCCTATGGCATCAGAGCTTAGTAGGGATGAGCTTCGAGTTCGAGTCGAACTCATGTTCGACTCGAACATTGGCTGTTCGCAAGTTCACCGAACAGCGAACAATTTGGGGTGTTCGCGGCAAATTCGAATGCCGCGGAACACCCTTTAAAAGTCTATGGGAGAAATCAAAAGTGCTAATTTTAAAGGCTAATATGCAAGTTATTGTCATAAAAAGTGTTTGGGGACCTGGGTCCTGCCCCAGGGGACATGGATCAATGCAAAAAAAAGTTTTAAAAACGGCCGTTTTTTCAGGAGCAGTGATTTTAATAATACTTAAAGTCAATCAATAAAAGTGTAATATCCCTTTAAATTTCGTACCTGGGGGGTGT
Organism: Aquarana catesbeiana; assembly: GCF_042186555.1. Lineage (NCBI taxonomy): Eukaryota > Metazoa > Chordata > Amphibia > Anura > Ranidae > Aquarana > Aquarana catesbeiana. Next base: position 62,885,141 of record NC_133331.1, on the reverse strand, counting down.
CTATAGTGTGCCTGTAAAGGGGCGCATGTTTCCTGTGTTTAGAACAGTCTGACAGCAAAATGACATTTTGAAGGAAAAAACTCATTTAAAACTACCCGCGGCTATTGCATTGCCGACAATACACATAGAAGTTCATTGATAAAAACGGCATGGGAATTCCCCAAAGGGGAACCCCGAACCAAAATTAAAAAAAAAAAATGACGTGGGGGTCCCCCTAAATTCCATACCAGGCCCTTCAGGTCTGGGATGGATATTAAGGGGAACCCCGGCCAAAATTTAAAAAAAAAAATGACGTGGGGTTCCCCCTAAATTCCATACCAGACCCTTCAGGTCTGGTATGGATTTTAAGGGGAACCCCGCGCCAAAAAAAAAAAAAAAAAACGGCGTGGGGTCCCCCCAAAAATCCATACCAGACCCTTATCCGAGCACGCAACCTGGCAGGCCGCAGGAAAAGAGGGGGGGACAAGAGTGCGGCCCCCCCTCCCTCCTGAACCGTACCAGGCCACATGCCCTCAACATTGGGAGGGTGCTTTGGGGTAGCCCCCCAAAACACCTTGTCCCCATGTTGATGAGGACAAGGGCCTCATCCTCACAACCCTGGCCGGTGGTTGTGAGGGTTTGCGGGCGGGGGGCTTATCGGAATCTGGAAGCCCCCTTTAACAAGGTGACCCCCAGATCCCGGCCCCCCCCCTGTGTGAAATGGTAAGGGGGTACATAAGTACCCCTACCATTTCACGAAAAAAGTGTCAAAAATGTTAAAAATGACAAGAGACAGTTTTTGACAATTCCTTTATTTAAATGCTTCTTCTTTCTTCTATCTTGCTTCATCTTCTGGTTCTTCTGGCTCTTCTGGTTCTTCTGGTTCTTCCTCCGGCGTTCTCGTCCAGCATCTCCTCCGCGGCGTCTTCTGTCTTCTTCTCCTCGGGCCGCTCCGCACCCATGGCATGGGGGGGAGGCTCCCGCTCTTCTCTTCTTCTTTTCTTCTTTTCTTCTTTTCTTCTCTTCTTCTCTTCTTCTTCATTTTCTTCTCCGGGCCGCTCCGCAATCCATGCTGGCATGGAGGGAGGCTCCCGCTGTGTGACGGCGCTCCTCGTCTGACAGTTCTTAAATAACGGAGGGGGGCGGGGCCACCCGGTGACCCCGCCCCCCTCTGACGCACGGTGACTTGACGGGACTTCCCTGTGGCATTCCCCGTGACGTCACAGGGAAGTCCCGTCAAGTCACCGTGCGTCAGAGGGGGGCGGGGTCACCGGGTGGCCCCGCCCCCCTCCGTTATTTAAGAACTGTCAGACGAGGAGCGCCGTCACACAGCGGGAGCCTCCCTCCATGCCAGCATGGATTGCGGAGCGGCCCGGAGAAGAAAATGAAGAAGAAGAGAAGAAGAGAAGAAGAGAAGAAAAGAAGAAAAGAAGAAGAGAAGAAGAGAAGAGCGGGAGCCTCCCCCCCATGCCATGGGTGCGGAGCGGCCCGAGGAGAAGAAGACAGAAGACGCCGCGGAGGAGATGCTGGACGAGAACGCCGGAGGAAGAACCAGAAGAACCAGAAGAGCCAGAAGAACCAGAAGATGAAGCAAGATAGAAGAAAGAAGAAGCATTTAAATAAAGGAATTGTCAAAAACTGTCTCTTGTCATTTTTAACATTTTTGACACTTTTTTCGTGAAATGGTAGGGGTACTTATGTACCCCCTTACCATTTCACACAGGGGGGGGGCCGGGATCTGGGGGTCACCTTGTTAAAGGGGGCTTCCAGATTCCGATAAGCCCCCCGCCCGCAGACCCCCACAACCACCGGCCAGGGTTGTGGGGATGAGGCCCTTGTCCTCATCAACATGGGGACAAGGTGTTTTGGGGGGCTACCCCAAAGCACCCTCCCAATGTTGAGGGCATGTGGCCTGGTACGGTTCAGGAGGGAGGGGGGGCCGCACTCTCGTCCCCCCCTCTTTTCCTGCGGCCTGCCAGGTTGCGTGCTCGGATAAGGGTCTGGTATGGATTTTTGGGGGGACCCCACGCCGTTTTTTTTTTTTTTTTTGGCGCGGGGTTCCCCTTAAAATCCATACCAGACCTGAAGGGTCTGGTATGGAATTTAGGGGGAACCCCACGTCATTTTTTTTTTTAATTTTGGCCGGGGTTCCCCTTAATATCCATACCAGACCTGAAGGGCCTGGTATGGAATTTAGGGGGACCCCCACGTCATTTTTTTTTTTTTAATTTTGGTTCGGGGTTCCCCTTTGGGGAATTCCCATGCCGTTTTTATCAATGAACTTCTATGTGTATTGTCGGCAATGCAATAGCCGCGGGTAGTTTTAAATGAGTTTTTTCCTTCAAAATGTCATTTTGCTGTCAGACTGTTCTAAACACAGGAAACATGCGCCCCTTTACAGGCACACTATAGACACCCCCCAGGTACGAAATTTAAAGGGATATTACACTTTTATTGTTTGACTTTAAGCATTATTAAAATCACTGCTCCTGAAAAAACGGCCGTTTTTAAAACTTTTTTTTGCATTGATCCATGTCCCCTGGGGCAGGACCCAGGTCCCCAAACACTTTTTATGACAATAACTTGCATATAAGCCTTGAAAATTAGCACTTTTGATTATTCATGTTCGTGTCCCATAGACTTTAACGGTGTTCGCATGTTCGAACGAACTTTTTTCCTGTTCGCATGTTCTGGTGCGAACCGAACAGGGGGGTGTTCGGCTCATCCCTAGAGCTTAGCAAGAGCTGACTGAAAAAAGTCTTTCTTACTCCTCTTGTACATGGGATCATAGGTTTTCCTTGAGATCTGCTGCTTTCTACCGCCAGGTTCACTGTATATTCATTGTATATCTCTGTAATTTTGTTTATGTTAAAGTTGCAATTTGAGAGAAACTCACGTACTACATTTTATTTCCCTTGTTAACTCAATAATATCCAGTAAAATATCTATTTGAAATCCCTGATATTTCTGTGGTGTCTTTTGCATTCATAATCTCTCTTTGAATAATGTCAGAACCCAGGATGTCAGAGGTGTCAGAAGGCTTGCAAGGTCAGGGCAACCTTTGGGGACAGCCATCTTCCAGCGGCCCTTACGGAGGTGGCGCTACATTTAACCACTTCGGCTCTGGAAGATTTACCCCACTTCATGACCAGGCCATTTATTGCTATACTGCACTGCGTTAATTTAACTGACAATTGTGCGGGTGTGCAACCCTGTACCCAAATAAAATCAATGTCCTTTTTTTTTTTTGGTGGTATTTGGTCATCTCTGCGTTTTTTATTTTTTGCGCTATAAGCAAAAAAAAGACCTACAATAAAAAAAAATTATATATATATATATTTTTTACTTTCTGCTATAAAACATATCCAATAAAAAATGTAAAAAATCCAATTTCTTTTAATATTCTGCTACATATAATTAGTAAAAAAAAAATTCCCAATAAGCGTATATTTTCTAGAGGGTAGTATTAGTGGTAGGTTGACTAAAGCACCTAAGCCCGAGGTAAGTACAGTAACAAGTCCTATTTGCAACCTCAGAACACCCAATAAGGAGATATGCGTCCAGACTAAACTACGTGGCATGTTTACCAATGCCAGGATTCTGGGGGACAAGATGGGAGAACTAAAGATACTGTTGTATGAGGAGGATTTTGATTTTGTGGGAATTTCAGAGACTTGGTTCAACAACTCTCATGATTGGCTGGCAACCATTCAAGGGTATTCCCTATATCACAGGGATAGGGAGGGTAAGAAAAGGGGTATGCCTGTATATCAAATATGATGTACAAGTGAATGTGAGGGATGACATCACTAATGGAGCAAGGGAGGAGGTGAAATCCTTATGAGTAGAGCTACAAAGGGAGGAAACTAAGGGGAAAGTAGTACTGGGAGTATGCTATAGGCCTCCTAACCAGAGGGAGGAGGGGGAGGCGGACCTCCTATCACAGTTTGGATTAGCGGCTAGTATGGGAAGTATCATTATAATGAGGGATTTTAATTAACCAGACATAGACTGGGCGGAAGGAACCTCGCATTCATCTAAAGCTCGCAATTTCCTAAATGTCTTACTGGACAAGTTCATGGATCAGATGGTAAATGCACCAACAAGAAACAAAGCGTTATTATACCTACTGATTACCAACAATGCAGACCTGATCACGGATGTGGAAATACGGGGAAATTTAGGAAACAGCGATCACAGGTCAATTAGTTTCAGTATAAATCACACAATTAGGAAACATAAGTGGAATATAAAGACACTTCATTTCAAAACAGCCAACTTCCCTAAACTACGATCCTTGCTAGAAGATACTAAATGGGATAAAATCTTAGGAACAAAGAACACAGAGGAAAAATGGGTATGCTTTAAGAGCATAATAAATAAGGGTATTAGCCAGTGAATCGCAATGGGAAATACATTTAAAAGTGCTAATAAATGTCCTGGGTGACTTAACTCCAACGTAAAAATGTATATAAAAGCAAAGGAGAAGGCCTTCAAAAAATACAAGACTGAGGGGTCATCATCACTCCACCTTTACAAAGTATGCAATAAGAAATGTAAGGGGAACTCAGGACGGCTAAGATAGAACACAGAATACATAATGAAGGAAAGTAAAAAAAATCCCAAGAAATTCTTTAAGTATATAAATAGTAAAAGTGGGAGGTCAAATCATTTTGGCCCAATAAATAACGATGAGGGGAATCTGGTTACAAAGGATGGAGAGATGGCGAAGGTATTGAATTTATTCTTCTCCTCAGTCTTCACAAGGGAAACGGGGCGCTTCAGTAACCAAAACTGCAAGGTTTATCCTCATGACACATCACAGGAAGCACCCTCATGGCTAACAGAGGATAGAATTAGGAATAGACTTGAAAAACGTAACATTATTAAGTCACCGGGACCAGATGGCTTGCACCCGAGGGTCCTTAAGGAACTCAGTCACGTAATTGCCAGACCATTGTTCCTAATTTTTACGAACAGTCTACTGACTGGAATGGTACCAGCTGATTGGAGAAAAGCCAATGTAGTACCTGAAGGCATATTTAGCTTAACCACATCCATTTTACAATTTAGTTTCAATTTTGTGTTTTTCCTTGTACTCTGTTGCACATATTACTAGGTGTGTATTGGTAATCTAGTTTCGTTTCTCATGTTCCTGTTATCTTTACTGTTTCGTTTCTTGTAAAGCATGTGATTTCTTAAAAATTATTAGTTTCACTTTTGTCATAAAATGTTTCTGTATTTGATTGGAAAATTTGTATGACACGGTCAAAGGGCGGTAGTTTCTGAAAGCTCCCTTTTTTTATCATTGTCTCAATGGGCTAATCTCACAGGCCTGTGGGGATTGGAAGGTACACCTTATGCAGAGTTATTGAGGGTCTAAAAATATCCCTAGACAATCTACATTTCCCAACAGCTGGGGGCTCATCCGGAATTGATCATAATACATCCGGTGAGTTGATTTATAACTATTTATCTCTTGCCGTGATTTATTTAGAGATCGATTCCTTTTAAGGGACCTGTATTTAATTTTTAGAACTCGATAAGTTTAATTGCTCTGAGAAGCAATAATACAGCTGTTCTGAGTTAACAGCTAGATAAAGCCCTGGGTGGGCTTAAAAAAAATTGCTCTGAGAAGCAATAAAAACTCTGGGACTTCTATGGACTTTGAGGAGAAGTCCATAGAATAAGACTGCAGTGACTGTTTCGGGAAAACAGTAAAAAAAACTCCGGCAGAGTTTAAGGATTTATACAGTACTGTAATTATAAAAAAAAGTCTGATAAGATGTGCCGGACAAAACCTGAACTTTTTGCTTTATCCTCCTATTGCGTAGCTATCATAAGATGATTTGTAATCTGTGTAATTTGTAGTCTGTGTGGAATTTGTTGGGTGTCATAAGGTAAGATGACACCTTTCTACTGCACTGTATTATAATGAAAGGTAGGGTGATGCTACAATGTCCGGTGATGTATTGATGCTTACTTTTAATGATTTATATATGAATGCTTTGACTCTAAAGTATAAGATATAACCTGTATCGTATTGTAGTTGGCAGGATGACTCTGGCATTGATTCAGTGAGTACAAATATTTTCTTTTCCTTGCCGTAATCAGCCTTTTAGTGTCATCTTAGGGAAAGAACTAAAAAGAGAAATAAACTATTGGGTGGTCTGACAGAACTAAGTCTTATACTGGAATTATTGTTTTAAGGTTTATTGGTGTTCATAAGGAACCCTGGATTGGTGAGTATCCAGGTTAATTTCTTCTTATGTACTAACAAATGTCTCTAAAGTGTCCTGATTGTATTACTAGTTTGTTATTCTGTTATACTGGTCCTCGGACATATCTTGTAGCCAGTGTCCCGGGAGTTTATCATTCTAAACTAGGAAAGGGACCCTTATTTAGAGAAGGCAAACCACGGGTTCAAGTTTTAAGGTTTAATTTACATAACAAATTTGTGTCTCAAGAAGGGTTGACAGTGGAGGGAGTAATATCACTTATTCGAAGAGCAGGGGAGACTTATCAAGTCTGTCCCAGGTCTTTGAAGTATTGTGACATTAAGGGACGTTTTTACCAGTTAAAATATGGTTAGAGCGTTAATAACACTTTCTTAAGGTAATACATAAATTGGTGAAGCTAACTTTTAATCAAAACATGCTATTTGAATAATTCCTTTTGCTACTGACATCTCTTGCAAAGGGGAAGTCAAGTGCAAAATTTGGATTTTTGGCTTTTTGCCAAAAGGGTTCAAGTGCTAATAACTCACTAACCCTAATAGATAGTGGGGAATTGTTTGCGGCATTAGTACTACCGCAATTGAAGGCACTGTTTGAACCTGTTGGCACTCTGCCAAAAATTTGAAATGTAAATAAAAAATGTTTGGTTATAAACATAAGAAAAGTAATAACGTGCAAAGCTTGCTTGTGATCAGGGGAACCTCTGGCCATAAGGAGTGCTTATTGGCATTTTGCCAAGAAAAAAAAATAATAAGACTCGCTATCTACAAATTTGCACTGTGTTATAATGGCAAGAGTTAATGGAAAAAATGTCCCGCCACCACCAGACATGGGATAAAATTGTAAAATTTATGTAGCACGTGTGTGTGGAACTGACTGTGTGAACATTAACCCCTAGGTGGACAACTTGGCAGGATGGACAGAGGCTATGGGTAGCAGTAGTTCGTTCCCCCGTAATGGAGAGAACGATACGTTCCACATGGATATGATAAAGGGTTTGTGCCTTGGAGATAAAGAGGCGTTTCCATATTATTCGGCTGATCCACAATGGGACATGACATATATGAGAAAGGGAGGAGAGAACTGGTTAACTTATGCTCCCCACTGGTATGAAAGGACAGATAAAAAGCAGAAAAAGAGGACACCTAATTTAAGGAACAAAGAAGCTCCAGGATTACATTTTGTGAGAAAAGGGTTAAATCAACCTTCTCCATGCCTGTACCAGGTGCCCCGCCTCCTCCCCCTTACATTCCACAGCCTCAAGGGGGGCCATATAAACAAATATATTGCTCATTCTCAAAAGAGGACATGGAATTTTTAGCCACAGTTGCAGCAACAGGTCAACAAGTAAATAGAACACCACCCCCTGCCCAACAACAGGTTTCAGCAGTAGCTCCGGCGCTGCCTACCATTTCACAACAACTCCCCCAATCACAACAAGCCCAACAGAAAGCCCCCGTAGCCCAAAGACCACCGCCATCTGCTCCCCAGCAGGCAGTGGATGTCTCTTCCACCTCAGGTACTGAGCACCCACATGATCCCACACAGCCTTCGGGTTCAGCCATAGCTGTAATAAGTACCCAAACAACCAGATCAAAAACTGCATGAAAGATCTCATCACATGAGGACACACAGCAAAAAGAGGTAGTGGAAACAGAGAAAGACAACTTTGAAGGAGAACAAAACATGCAAATAGTTGCCCAACAGTTCCCAATTATGACTGTGGGTGATGTTTTGGTAATGAAGCCTATTGACATTGAGGACATTAACCGCATAATCAAACACTGTCCCAAACCCACCACATCATCTGCAGGTGCTATAAGCTATCTAAAGAAAGCTTGCACTGGCAGAAATTACACACAAGAAGACATAAGGCTCATTATAGACAACTTGGTAGGGACCACCTCCTCTTGGGATTGGACAAAAGTGCCTACTGTTAACACAGTAGAGGCCCCCACCACAAGAGCCGCAGACTACAAATTAAATACCAAAGATGGGCGGGTCAATATGTGGACAGAGGTAGAGGCTGAAATGAAGAGAGCGTTCACTAATAAATTTTCCCTACCCACGGCCGTAGCTTGCAAACAAAAGCCAGCAGAATCTGTGTTAGAATTCTGGAAAAGATTTATAGAAGTTTGGACACAAGAGGCAGGACTTAGTGTCCAGGATAACATGCACAGTCTCTTAATACAGACATACCTCAGCAACCTTGGCCCTAAACATGCACTTACAGTGAGACAGCAAATATCAGATTGGGCTACAGGCACTGTAACTGATTTTTGCAAGAAGCTGACAGAGAAGGATGCTGCAGGATGTTTTGACATTCCTAAACAAACACCAGTGCAGACACATGGTCAAAATGATTTCTCAGGAAATCAAAGGGGAAACTTTCATAAAAAAAGAGGACAGAACAGAGGAGGGGGATACAGAGGGAGGGGGCAAGGACAAAGAGGGAGTTACACACAGAGACAAAGAGGGTGTTTCAATTGTGGAGACCCTGGACACTGGAAGATACAGTGTCCTTACTATAAACAGGAACTGACTAACACAGGACCCCCTGCCTCACATGCAGCCCCACAAAATGGAGCTACCTGCAGTACAATTAGCAAGGATTTTTATAGAGGAGAGGTCACAAATGCTGAGCCTTCAATGGGAATAAATGGGGTACTGACAAAAACTTTTAAAACACCACCCCTTACAATCATTGACCCGACTGGAACGGGATCAGTGATTCAACACTGTTTCAGAATAATACCTGGCTGTCCGGTGAATCTCTTGGGCAGAGATTTACTAGCAAAACTGGGAATTACATTGAAAGTCACAAAGCAAGGAGGTTTATATGTAGAATCTGATAGGATAAACATCCTCACCCTTTTTCCATCCATCTCCTTGACAGAAGATGTTATTGAAGGAGGAATAGAGGAGGCAGTTTGGGCAGAAAATTCACTGGATGTGGGATTTATCCCTTGTACACCTTACAAAGCTACTTTAAAACCAGGGGCCCAGCCTGTATATCACAGACAATACCCCATATCAAAAGAGAAGGAGGATGGCTTACAGCCAATAGTCGAGGATTTCTTAAAGAAAGGAATCTTAAGGGAAATTGTCTCACCCTACAATACTTCCATTAACCCAGTAAAGAAGGCAAATGGTGACTATAGGTTTGTACAAGACCTAAGGGCCATCAATAACTTAGTGGTACCAATTGCTCCAATAGTGCCTGATGTGCCATCAATACTTACCGCCATAGCATCCGATGCAGAGTATTTTTCAGTGATTGATTTGTCAAATGCATTTTTTAGCATCCTTGTGGATGAGGAGACACAGCCAATCTTTGCATTTTGCTTTAAAAAACGTCAGTTTACCTGGTGTCGAATGCTGCAAGGTTACATAGACTCCCCTGTGGTCTATTCTATAGTACTCCAGGCCACCCTCGGACCTTGGACTGCCCCTCATGGTTCTGTACTGTTGCAGTATGTTGATGATCTTTTGATTTGTAGTTCTTCAAAGGAGGACTGCCAAGCTGATAGCCTATCTTTATTGAAATGGTTACATGTATGTGGTCACAAAGTGTCTAAGAAAAAGTTACAATGGTGTAAACAGGAGGTTGAGAACCTAGGGTTTGTGCTGTCTCCGGGAGTTAGGAAAGTCAGTCACAAAAGAGCTACCCCTCTTGTGGGTCTGCCCCGCCCACTTACCAAGAAGGACATGCTTACCTTTCTTGGAATGATTGGTTACTGCCGCCAATGGATACCTGACTGTTCTTTCTATGACAATATATTGAGACAAGCAACCCTCTCTGAAATGTCTGATACTGTAAAATGGTCTGATGAAACGTTAAATGCTTTTGCCATGTTGAAATGTGCAATGGTTACCAGCCCGAGCCTCGGCCTCCCTAAATATGGCAAAATGTTTCACTTGTTTGCCAGGGAAAATTACAGAACCATGGCGGGAGTACTGGCCCAGGAACATGGTGGGAGACTGCGCCCCATAGCTTTTTTTTCAAAGATGGTCCCGGTGCAGGTTCAAGGCATTCCCGCGTGTCTCAGAGCTGTAGCGTCCTGTGCGATGGTGGTTGAGATGGCCACTTCTTTCACTCTGGGACACGACACCACACTTCACACCACCCACAATGTGTCAATCCTGTTAAAAAATTTACATACACAGCACATGTCTGCTCAGAGGTTGAGCAGATATGAGGTGATTTTGCTGTCCAATCCAAAATTGCACATCAAATATGCTTCTCCTACTGCAGGCCCAGCACCAATTTTAAACGCCCTTTTAGGATTAAAAGGAGGATGAGGTCATGCCACAACATGACTGCATAAACCTCATTCACCAAGACACATCACCCAGGTCTGATTTATCTTCCACATCACTACCAGATACACAGAATGTTTTTGTGGATGGTTCTTGCTCTAGGCCAAATGATCACACATACCATGCCGGGCATGCAGTTGTGCAGCTTCCAGATGTTATACTTGAGGCCAAGCCTATCCCATATCAATCAGCACAGGCTGCTAAATTAATTGCACTCACTAGAGCATGCCAGCTCTTTGAAGGTCAGGACGTAAACATCTACACTGACTCGAAGTATGGGTACGGTGTGGTACACGACTTCGGTGTGATATGGAGTAGGCGTAGTTTTGTGGCAGCAGATGGAAAGAACATTTCACATTCTTCTTTGGTAATGTCACTGCTAAAAGCTATCCAGCTACCTAAAAAACTGGCTATAGTACATTGCAGAGCACATACAGGCCAACAGACAGAGATAGCCAGGGGAAATGCCTAAACAAGCTGCTCTCTCACAGACAGCAGACATCCAAATGGCTATGCTGATACCTGACCTATCCCCATTTGAACAGTCACTCACAGATCTCCAGGATTATGCATCAAATTATGAGTTAAGGGACTGAGATAAAAAGGGTGTGCAATAAGATCCAAAAACTGGACTTCTCTGCAAAGAGGGGAAACCATGTATACCAGCGGCAAGTGCATCACTCTTCATCTCACAGTACCACGGAATAGGTCACGCAGGTATACGGGTCACGGCTGATCTTCTGAGTAGAGATTTTTATATCACAAAATGCATCTTGCTGGTAAATGATTATGTATCAAGATGCATTACATGTATCAGGAACAATCCAAACATCACACACAAGGCCAAACATGAACACCTGATATTTCCAACAACTCCTTTTACACATTTGCAGATTGACTTCACACACATACCCAAACTAGGCAAAAGAAAGGAATATCTTTTGTTAATTGTGGACATGTTTTAAAGATGGGTTGAACTTTTCGTGACCACAAAAGAAGATGCACAAACAGTAGTGAGGATCCTCACTCAGGAAATCATTCCTCGACGGGGATGCCCACTTCAAATTAACTCAGACAATGGTCCAGCTTTCATGGCCAGGGTCTGCCAGGACTTGTTAAAAACTCTCAAGATAGAATGGAAGTTTCATATTCCCTACCACCCCCAAAGCTCAGGGATAGTAGAAAGAATGAACAGAACAATAAAAGACAAGATAAGAAAGGCCACAGGAGGAACCTTTGAAAACTGGAAAAAGGTCCTCCCAGCAGTCCTGGCAGAAATAAGAATGACCCCTTCCAAAACAACAGGGTATTCACCTTTTGAAGTTTTGATGGGTAGACCTAATGGGCCAGAGCACCTTTAATGGTAGAAAAGGGAGATTTAGACTTAATACAGGAAGAATATGTAAGAAAACTGGTTAAAACATTGGATACAGTCGAAAGAAATGTTGCTCGCACCTCTCCTTTTTCTTCACAGGAAGCTACTCACCCCTTCAAGGTGGGAGACACCGTGGTGGTCAAACAGCTGAACAGAAATAAGAAGCAAGAGTATCCCTTTGGACCTCCTACCACAGTGGTTGCAGTGACCAGAACAGCCATCCTAGTGGAAAACTGCCAGTCCTGGATCCATGCCAGCTGAGTAAAAAAGGTTGCCCAAAGCCCCAGGAGCAGGAAGGAGACCTTGGATAAAGGAGGCCCTCAAGCAGAAGTCCAAGCAGACGAAGGAGGAGTTCCTGGGAAAGCAGGTCCGGCCAGAGAAGATGGCCTCGCTTATTTCACCACAGACTTCTGGCAAGGCATTTTGCCTCCTAATCCTGATCTCTCTGATAGTGTTCCTGCCCACCTGGATCATCACTAACTGTATCTACCACCCTGAAAATTTGGGTGCATATAAAAGTATCTGTGGGAACACACACACACAAGAGAACCTTATAATGACACAAGCTAGAACAAAGAGAGAGATTGGAGATAGTTTTACTGATAAGATGCTTTTGCTAAATTTTAAGTATGCTTATGCTCAAAAATCAGGGTATGAAGAATGTTGGATATGTAGCAAATTACATCCTAGCACTGCCCGAATTCCCCTTTTGGCTGTACCTTTAAATATTTCCTCCTTCCTCAACGAGATTCCTCCTGTCTTCTTAACTAACATATCCACTCTGTACATAAATAACACTGTTACCTTTCCAAAAGCAGGTAAAAGTCATTCCCCTGATTGGTGTGTTAATTTAGGGAAGGAGACACAGACTAACTCCTCCATTTGTAGCAGGTCAATATTTAACATCTCCATGTGCGAATGCAGGGCAGATCCAAGGATGCCTGCTCACTGTTTCAAGTATCTGACCCAAAGCTAAACCATACTTTGCATAACTTTTCTTCTCTCTCTGATAATGTACGGGATATATTCCACCAATTTATAATCACAACACAGGACAAGTACACTCACGAGATTGTCGCTAAGAAGCCATTTGCACTGGGCAAAGTATCTATGTATGTTGTGGGAATGTGTGTTATCCCTAGGTGCCCCTCCATATTAAGGGATGGTGTTATCTTGCATCCTTGGTACCTGTCATGGGAGTGGTAGGGGATGATAAAAGGGGATATCCCCTAGAGGCCAGTATACACAGATACCCCCTCAAACACCGCGACAAAAGGGAATTGTTCTATAAACAAGATTGGCCTGGGCATGGTTTCCTTCTTGGACAGGATGGGGTATAGACAAGATGAAAATGTTGAACAATTATTCAAGTATATTGGATGAGATAATGGAGAGGAATTCAGATGACATTGCTATGTTAAACATAGAAACTAGAGCAATTAGAAAACAGCTAGAACTACATGAGCTATAGAAAGCATGAGTGCAGCTCTCACAGGTTTATGTGAAATGACTGAGGACTACGAATGCTGTACTTGGATCTCTAACACAAGTGCTAAGGTGCCTGACTACTATGATATTATTGCACAACACCGAAAAGAAGTAGGCCAGCTCCAGCAGGAAGCTAGGGACGTTGCTAAAACATGGAGTCCATTTGCCAAATTTGGGCTTGGAGGTATATTTTCATGGTTAAAAGACATTGTCTTTGTTATTGTTATGAGATTTATCCTTGCTCTAATTATTTACCTCTGTTTTAAGTGTTGTACCTGCATAATTGTACGCATTCAATCTCCTGATGATAAGGTTCTATCCTACATGACATACATGAAGAATCATCAGGCAATCTATGCCACAATCGCCAAAGAATTACTAAGAACACTGGATAGAATGTAGAGATCATCTTATATGATCTAAGAGGGGATTGAAGGCATATTTAGCTTAACCACATCCATTTTACAATTTAGTTTCCATTTTGTGTTTTTCCTTGTACTCTATTTCACATATTACTAGGTGTGTATTGGTAATCTAGTTTCATTTCTCATGTTCCTGTTATCTTTACTGTTTCGTTTCTTGTAAAGCATGTGATTTCTTAAAAATAATTAGTTTCACTTTTGTCATAAAATGTCTCTGTATTTGATTGGATAATTTGTATGACACGGTCAAAGGGCGGTAGTTTCTGAAAGCCCCCTTTATATTAGTCGAGACAGAATAAAGATTTTAGATTTGCTTGTTTTTTTATCATTGTCTCAATGGGCTAATCTCACAGGCCTGTGGGGATTGGAAGGTACACATCTACATTTCCCAACAGTACCAATATTTAAAAAAAGACCAAGATATACCCCTGGGAACTACAGACCAGTTAGCGTAATGTCAACAGTTTGCAAGCTCTTGGAGGGGATGATAAGGGATTATATACAAGATTTTAGCAATGAAAACTGTATCATTAGTAGAAATTAGCATGGATTCATGAAGAATCGTTCTTGCCAAACTAATCTGTTAACCTTCTATGAGGAGGTGAGCTGCCATCTAGATAAAGGAAGGCCCATAGACGTGGTGTATCTGGTTTTTGCAAAGGTATTTGATACAGTTCCCCATAAACGTTTACTGTACAAACTAAGGTCTGTCGGCATGGACCATAGGGTGAGTACATGGATTGAAAACTGGCTACAGGCGAGTTCAGAGGGTAGTGATAAATGGGGAGTACTCAGAATGGTCCTGGGTGGAAAGTGGGGGGTCCCCCAGGGTTCTGTCCTGAGACCAATCCTATTTAATTTATTCATAAACGACCTGGAGGATGGGATTAACAGCTCAATCTCAGTATTTGCGGACTATACTAAGCTAAGCAGGGCAATCATTTCACCGCAGGATGTGGAAACCTTGCAAGAAGATCTGGACAAATGAATCGGGTGGGCAACTACATGGCAAATGAGGTTTAATGTAGAAAAATGTAAAATAATGCATTTGGGTGGCAAAAACACGAACGCAATCTACTCACTAGGGGGAGAACCTCTGGGGTAATCTAGAATGGAAAGGGACCTGGGGGTCCTTGTAGATGACAGGCTCAGCAATAGTATGCAATGCAAAGCTGATGCAAGCAAAACAAACAGAATATTGGCATGCATTAAAAAGGGGATTAACTCCAGAGATAAAATGATAATTCTCCTGCTCTACAAGACTCTGGTCCGGCCGCACCTGGAGTATGCCGTCCAGTTCTGGGCACCAGTCCTCAGGAAGGATGTACTGGAACTGGAGAGAGTCCAGAGAAGGGCAACAAAGCTAATAAAGGGATTGGAGGACCTTAGTTATGAGGAAAGATTACAAGCAGAAGAGAAGAGACGCTTGAGAGGGGATATGATTTCAATGTACAAATACCGTACTGGTGACCCCACAATAGGGATAAAACATTTCCCGTGAAAGGAAAATTAAAAAAGACACGCAGCAATTCACTAAAATTAGAAGAGAATCGGTTTAACTTTAAACTCCGTAGAGGGTTCTTTACTGTAAGAGCGGTAAGAATGTGGAATTCTCTTCCACAAGCGGTGGTTTCAGCAGGGAGCATCGATAATTTCAAAAAACTATTAGATAAGCACCTAAATGACCTTAACATACAGGGAAATACAATGCAATGCTGACAAAAAAGCACACACACAGGTTGGACTTGATGGACTTGTGTCTTTTTTCAACCTCACCAACTATGTAACTATGTAACTATGTATATTGATTGGTTTGCGCAAAAGTTATAGCATCTACAAACTATGGGATATTTTTATGTATTTATTTTTTTTACTAGTAATGGCGCCGATCAGCGAATTATAGTGAGACTGCAATATTGTGGCGGACAAATCGGACACTAACTGACACTTCTGACACTTTTTGGGGACCAGTGACACCAATAAAGTGATTAGTGCTAAAAATATGCACTGTCACTGTACTATTGACACTGGCTGGAAAGGGGTTAACATCAGGGGCAATCAAAGGGTTAACTGTGTGCCTAGCCAGTGCTTTCTCACTGTGGGGGAGGTGCTTTTACTAAGGGAAGGTATAGATCTGTGTCCTCGCTTTGCAGAAACACAGGATCAATGCCTTCCCTACTGAAAGAACAGCGATCTGCCTTGTTTAAGCAGATCGGTATGCCGCCTCTGTACTGAATAATTGGCGGGTTCCGGAGGACATCGAGTCTGCTGTACCCACCACTGGGCTCACCCGCGTGCGCACCCAAGATGTGTCAGATTACGTGATCTGGCGCAGAGCAGCCTCCCTGCCGCAGTATATGTGCAGCAGGGCGGCTGTAAAGTGGATAAACACTTTATTTTTCTGTGTTTTTACCTGCAATTTTGACAGGGTAACTTTAACTACAAGATGACTACATAACAACTGCAAATGATTTGAAATTCGCACCATGTTTTTCTGTGACAAAATGTATATTGTGTTATAATTCATTTAAATAATTAATTATAAAATAATGATATTCTATATTTTTTTTCTTACTTTAAATAACTTGTACTGTGACTCCTAGGACACCGGCAGAAACACTGTGACAAAATTAATATTGTGTTATAACTAATATGATTTTCTATTTTTTTTTTCTTATTTTAAATAACTTGTACTGTGACTCCTAGGACACCGGCTGCCATTGTAAAATTTATACAAAAAAAAAAATCTATTTTAAAACGGTTGAATAATAATAGTAAGTACAGCTCAGCACACCCAAAAGAAAAAAAAACTGTCATAAAAGAAAAAATGTCCTTAAATCGCAAAATGTAAATCTTTAAGTACTGTTTCCAAAGGAAATTTTTCTCGGCGGTGCACCTAAATGTGACCTGAATAATTCCACCTTATTGAGAAGGATGAGTCATTAAGGCTTACTTAACAAGTCATTTGTCACCGTCACCTACTTCAGATTAAAATGAGGTTAAATCATCATAATTACTCACTCGGCAATTTTCACTATCTAATCACGCCAGTTTGAAAAAAAAAAAAAAAGGAAAGAGAGTTTTAACGTGATTGAAAGATCTCTCCTCTTTCAGGTTACTTTCAAGAGTCTTCACTGTCATTGTGTAAATTTCATTGCCAGAGACTGTTATAATTTTCTCCGACAAGCCCGGAGGATTTGCAGATTATAGACGACTAAATTAATTGGCCAATAATTAGGAGATGGTACTATTTAAAAGTGGAATTCTTTGAATCTTTTATGAAAGTATCAAAAGATAATATTGAGAATGATGTCGTCTTTAGTGAGCACATATTTAGAGTAAGTCCTGTAAAGTTTGCCTTTGAAAGGGATTTTTTTCTGTGGTTTTCACATTTTTGCTTCCTTTTTAACAACTTCAATACCGGGCACTTTTACCCCCTTCCTGCCCAGACCAATTGTTAGCTTTCAGTGCTGTGACACTTTGAATGACAATTGTGCAGTCATGCAACACTGTACCCAAATGATATTTTTATAATGTTTTTTCACACAAATAGAGCTTTCTTTTGGCGGTATTTTTATCACCACTGGGTTTTATATTTTTTTGCTAAAAGTTTTTCTTAGTTTGTGTTAGAAAATTTTGTAAATAAGTAATTTATCTCAAACAAGGGGCAGGGAGTTTGAGGGAACCTTAGACTTTCATGGTAAGGTAAAGACTTACAGAAATGTTTATAAAAATATAAATTTATTAAGAAATATCAGTGTCAAAAAGAACCCATCAGGGACAAAAACAATACATATATTGACAGTTGAATAGATCTGAAGAGAACTGGAAAGAAATACATGTATCCATCCACGATGAGAGATTAGATATTCGTCCCTTCCCAGTTCAACCTCTACATGTTTCACATTGAACCGCTTCTTCAGGAGTATAATTCAGAGTTTAGCTTCTATAAAAAAAACAAATGCATATAAACAATCTTAATACGATGAAGACCGGTTTGCTTGGTTTGGTTTGGTTTGTTCGTTTTTTTATAGCTACAAAACTCAGAATTATTCTCCCGAAGAAGCGGTTCACCGCGAAACATGTAAAGGTCGAACTGGGAGGGGACGAATATCTAATCCCTCATAATGGATAGATACATGTATTTCTTTCCTTTTCTTCAGAGCTATTCCACTGTCATTATACAGTGGGGACGGAAAGTATTCAGACCCCCTTAATTTTTTCACTCTATGTTATATTGCAGCCATGGGCGGTGGGCAGCCATCTGCCATGGGCGGTGTTCACCGCCTGTGTCGGAGCCCCTCCCTGCATATGCCATGCCAGCGTGACGTTGGTAGGAGTCAGCGGGCATACATGTGTGTATATATGCTGCCTCCCCGGACACAGTCTTTTTGCCACACAATTGAAGACGCTATATCCTACAACAGCACATCTCTTTTTTGGCACACATGTAAGCTACTTACAATGTCACTCCACACACTGCTTTGTCAGTTAGCCACTTTCTCCCTATAACTGTACTTAGTGATTCGGGACTGTCCTTGATGTCTCCATATACAGTGGGGACGGAAAGTATTCAGACCCCCTTAAATTTTTCACTCTTTGTTATATTGCAGCCATTTGCTAAAATCATTTAAGTTCATTTTGTCCTCATTAATGTACACACAGCACCCCATATTGACAGAAAAACACAGAATTGTTGACATTTTTGCAGATTTATTAAAAAAGAAAAACTGAAATATCACATGGTCCTAAGTATTCAGACCCTTTGCTGTGACACTCATATATTTAACTCAGGTGCTGTCCATTTCTTCTGATCATCCTTGAGATGGTTCTACACCTTCATTTGAGTGCAGCTGTGTTTGATTATACTGATTGGACTTGATTAGGAAAGCCACACACCTGTCTATATAAAACCTTACAGCTCACAGTGCATGTCAGAGCAAATGAGAATCACGAGGTCAAAGGAACTGCCTGAAGAGCTCAGAGACAGAATTGTGGCAAGGCACAGATCTGGTCAAGGTTACAAAAAAAATTCTGATGCATTTAAGGTTTCTAAGAGCACAGTGGCCTCCATAATCCTTAAATGGAAGACGTTTGGGACGACCAGAACCCTTCCTAGAACTGGCCGTCGGGCCAAACTGAGCTATCGGGGGAGAAGAGCCTTGGTGAGAGAGGTAAAGAAGAACCCAAAGATCACTGTGGCTGAGCTCCAGAGATGCAGTCGGGAGATGGGAGAAAGTTGTAGAAAGTCAACCATCACTGCAGCCCTCCACCAGTTGGGGCTTTATGGCAGAGTGCCCCGATGGAAGCCTCTGCTCAGTGCAAGACACATGAAAGCCCGCATCGAGTTTGCTAAAAAACACCTGAAGGACTCCAAGATGGTGAGAAATAAGATTCTCTGGTCTGATGAGACCAAGATAGAACTTTTTGGCCTTAATTCTAAGCGGTATGTGTGGAGAAAACCAGGCACTGCTCATCACCTGTCCAATACAGTCCCAACAGTGAAGCATGGTGGTGGCAGCATCATGCTGTGGGGGTGTTTTTCAGCTGCAGGGACAGGACGACTGGTTGCAATCAAGGGAAATATGAATGCGGCCAAGTACAGGGATATCCTGGACAAAAACCTTCTGCAGAGTGCTCAGGACCTCAGACTGGGCCGAAGGTTTACCTTCCAACAAGACAATGACCCTAAGCACACAGCTAAAATAATGAAGGAGTGGCCTCACAACAACTCTGTGACTGTTCTTGAATGGCCCAGCCAGAGCCCTGACTTACACCCAATTGAGCATCTCTGGAGAGACCTAAAAATGTCTGTCCAACGTTTACCATCCAACCTGACAGAACTGGAGAGGATCTGCAAGGAGGAATCGCAGAGGATCCCCAAATCCAGGTGTGAAAAACTTGTTGCATCTTTCCCAAAAAGACTCATGGCTGTATTAGATCAAAAGGGTGCTTCTACTAAATACTGAGCAAAGGGTCTGAATACTTAGGACCATGTGATATTTCAGTTTTTCTTTTTTAATAAATCTACAAACATGTCAACAATTCTGTGTTTTTCTGTCAATATGGGGTGCTGTGTGTACATTAATGAGGGAAAAAATAAACTTAAATTATTTTAGTAAATGGCTGCAATATAACAAAGAGTGAAAAATTTAAGGGGGTCTGAATACTTTCTGTCCCACTGTATGTATTGTTGTCCCTGATGTTTTTTTTTTAACATTGATATTTCTTAATACGTTTATGTTTTTATAAACATTTTTGTGAGTCTTTATTGTATTATGAAAGTCCAAGGTTGCCTCAGACTCCCTGCCCCTTGTTTTTAAACTGATAGGATGAAGTTACACTAATCTATATATATTTTTTTAATCAGTAGTGACAATCAATTAAGTCATTTTTCTTCTTCAATTATGTGCGCTGTTGAGGCTGCACTGATGGCCACTGATAGGCTGCTCTGATGGGCACTGATGAGACCGCACTGAAGGGCACTGATGAGGTGGCACTGATGAGGAGGCACTAATATGCAGCACTGATGGGCACTGATAGGCGGCCCTGATGGGCACTGATAGGCAGCACTTATGGGCAATGATAGGTGGCACTGATGGCCGGCACTGATGGGCACTAATGTGTAGCCACAGAAAAACAGCACTGACTGGCATCACTGATGTGCACTGATTGGCATCACTGATGGGTACTGACTGGCATCACTGCTGGGCACTGTTGGGACTGCACTGATGATCAGGGCATTGATTATCTGTACAGTTCTCCCCTGTGAGGAAATGCTGCTGATCAGCTCTCCTCTTCTCACACACTGTCAGTGTGAGGAGAGAAGAGCCGATAACTGGCATTTCCTTGTTTACATGTGATCAGCTGTGATTGGACACAGCTGATCACATGGGTAAAGAGCCGTGGCTCTTTACTGAGATCAGGGCTGCGGCGTTTCCCAGGGACACAGTGCACCGCCGATCGCTGAGCGCAAGCGCAGTGAGACTGGAGGACATCATGTGACATTGTCCCAGAATGAGAGAGCCACCCCGCCGCCATCATTAATCTATATGCCAGGCGGGAGGTGGTTAATACTATTTCCTGAATCCGTGAAATATTATAGTTAATATA
Source organism: Aquarana catesbeiana (assembly GCF_042186555.1). Classification (NCBI taxonomy): domain Eukaryota; kingdom Metazoa; phylum Chordata; class Amphibia; order Anura; family Ranidae; genus Aquarana; species Aquarana catesbeiana. The sequence continues at coordinate 62,864,208 of NC_133331.1, read as the reverse complement.
TAGATGTATAGATTGTTCAATCTAGTGACTATTTCTGTTGCCCTATGCACTCAGCTTCCTTGATATATGAAGAGATAAGATCAGTTTTAGGCCAACTTATTCTATTGGTAAATCCGGTCATACATGGATTGAAATTTGTCCTGTTCAGTCAGAATTTCAATCCATGTACTGTATGTGCAGGGCCCTACGACAACAGATTAAAATAATATTGATTTGATCTTGAAAGAAAATTACAATGACACTTTCTTACATTTTTTACAAAAGATAGAAAAAAGGAATCAACTCAAAGAAACCAAAACTTTACATTAAAGTATATGTAAACGATCACTTTGCAAAACTACCCATTCAGTTTAAAATAGAAATGAAAGGTAAAACCTTTGTATATAGATATAAAAAACATTATAATACTCTTTTGTTCCCCTTTTTTTATAAGTAATCACTTTCCCTCTGTTCTCAGCTGCCTAGAGAGGTGAGGGTGGAGAAGCAGTAGCATACTGGTCTTCCCAATGAATGACTGTGCCAGTGGCGTGTCAGCACAAGTACTCAGAACAGCTAGTGCGCTGACCATGCTATGCCTAGTGTGGTTAGTTTTTCAGAGGAAAGCAAAGGGACTGACAGGATCACCAGGGATTTCACACAAAGGAAGCAATACAAAGAGAACAGGAGACTTTTTCATACAAATACATGGTACAGCAGACACATATGAGGAATATGACGTGTTGGGTTTACATATTCTTTAACAACTCTGTAGAGAAAATACTGTATTGATGTAATGTAGCGGTCTCCCTGACTTCCAAGGGCCTGATGGTGACCCCCAGAGCCAGGGAACACTGACACTCCTCCTCAGGGTGCAGGTTACTAGGCATAGTGGGTGTGTTGCAAGGTGAAAAGATTGGGCGCCAGTCACTTTTTGAAAAAATTACCAAAGAGAGTTTTATTTCTCTTAACAGTAATGATGGGAGAGAGGGTTAGGACTCAGGACACCCTTAGGCAAATGCAATAGCAATTAGGCAAACTCCGTAGACAAAAAAAGAACTAGGCAGACAGAAATACAGATAAAGAGCCTTTAAACTGAATGCAGCAATCTGTATCTTGTAGCAACTGCTATCTCCTATAGCAACAACTTCTCTCACAATATCCTACTGTAGATCTTCCAGTTTAACTCACTTCCAGTTTATCCCCCTGTAGATCTTCCAGTTTAACTCACAGTATCCCTTTGTAGATCCTTAACCACTTTAAGACCGGGCCTCTTTTTAAGATGTGTTGTTTACAAGTTAAAAACAGTTCAACAGTTTTTTTTTTGCTAGAAAATTACTTAGAACCTCCAAACATTATACATTTTTTTTCTAACACCCTAGAGAATAAAATGGCGGTCGTTGCAATACTTTATGTCACACTGTCGATCACTCACATGTGTGGTTTGAACACCGTTTTCATATGCGGGCGCTACTCATGTATGCGTTCGCTTATGCACGTGAGCTCGGCGGGACGGGATGCGTTTAAAAAATTTTTTTTTCTTATTTATTTTACCTTTTATTTTTACACTGTTTTTTAAAAAAAATTGTGTCACTATTATTCCTATTACAAGGAATGTAAACATCCCTTGTAATAGAAAAAAAGCATGACAGGTCCTCTTAAATATGAGATCTGGGGTCAAAAAGACCTCAGATCTCATATTTACATTAAATGCAATAAAAAAAAAATTGTCATTTAAAAAAATGAAAAAAAAATGTCCCTTTAATAGCTATAGGCGAAAGTGACGTTTTGACGTCGTTTCCGCCCTGCAGTGTCATGGAGACGGGTGGGGGCCATCTTCCCCTCACTCATCTCCATACCCAGGCAGGGGACAGACGCGATTGCTTCCGCCGCGATCGCCCCTCTCCCGCCGCCGATAAAAGTGATCTCGCTGCGAATCCGCCGCAGAGACCACTTATATCTTGTACCGGACCGCCGGCCGAACACGGGGATACTGGGGTTATGGCAGCTAGCTGCTGCCATAACAATGATATCTGTCCTAAAACTAAGGACCTACATCAGCATGCGATGGTCCGGAAGTGGTTAAAGGAGAAGTCCAGCCTGAGCTCCTTTGGCTGGGCTCCTCCTATGGGTCACAGGAGTGAGTGCAAATTATTTTGCACTCCTGTGACCCATTTTCAGCAGAAAGCGGTCTGAAGTCCACTCTCTGTTGACGTCACTGGAATCAGTCCAAGCACTGCATCATCCTGACAATAAAGTCTGGTTCCACCAGGTGCCTGGACTGATACCCATCTCAGAGTATTGGTAACTGTAAGCGCAAACACACAAGTCCTTAACCACTTCAATACCAGGCACTTAGACACCTTCCCGCCCAGCCCAATTTTCACCTTTCAGCGCTGTTGCAATTTGAATGACAATTGCGCGGTCATGCTACACTGTACCCAAACAAATTTTTTATCATTTTGTTCCCACAAATAGAGCTTTCTTTTGGTGGTATTTGATCACCTCTGCGGTTTTTATTTTTTGCGCAACAAATAAAAAAAGACCGAAAATTTAAAAAAAAAACAAGTTTTTCTTTGTTTCTGTTAAATTTTTTTGTAAATAAGTACACTTTCTCCTTCAATAATGGGCACTGATACGGCGGCACAGATGGGCACTGATACGGCGGCACTGATGGGCACCGATGAGGTGGCACCAATGAGGTGGCACTGATGAGGTGGCACTAACGGGCACTGATGATGGGCACTGATAGGCGGCACTGATGGGCACTGATAGGTGGCACTGATGGGCACTGATAGGTGGCACTGGTATGCGGCACTGATGGGCACTCATAGGTGGCACCGATGGGCACACATAGGCGGCACTGATGGGCACTCGTAGGTGGCATTGATTGGTATATATGGGTGGTACTGATGGGTACGTATGTGTGGCACTGATGTGTGGCACTGATGGGCACTGATAGGTGGGCACTGATGGGCACAGATGGGCACTGATGGGCACTGACAGGTGGCACTGATGGGCAATGACAGGTGGCACAGATGGGCAATGACAGGTGGCACAGATGGGCAATGACAGGTGGCACTGATAGAGCATTGCTGGGCAGATCTGGGCATATCATGGACATAATAGTGCCAATCAGTGCCCATTTTTGGGCACTGATTGGCACAGATTGGGCACATGTGGATGGCCATGGGGTACATACCTGGCCATCCACGTTGCCCCTTCCCTGGTGGTCCTTGTGGCATCCCTGGTAGTCCAGTGGGGTGATCTGAGTGGGGGCTGCGCTGATAAACAATCAGCGCAGACCCCCCCTGCCAGGAGAGCCGCCGATCGGCTCTCCTCTACTTGCGTCTGTCAGACGCGAGTGAGGAAGAGCCGATCAACGGCTCTTCCTATTGACAGCGTGATCAGCCGTGATTGGACACGGCTGATCACGTGGTAAGGAGCCTCCGCCGGAGGCTTTTTACCAAGATCAGTGGAGCGGTGTGTCATACTGACACACCGCTCCACCGATCGCCGCGATGCGCGCCCCCGGGGGCACGCTGCGGCATGTTATCCTGCTGGACGTCATATGACGTCCAGTCAGGATAACACAACCACTTCCCGGACGTCAATCCGCTATAGGGCGGGCGGGAAGTGGATATATAACAGGAGATATAAAGGGCTGAGCAACTTAGTCTATAGGGGACAGGCTGGAAGTTCAAGGGTTAAGTGGTAACCGGTAATGTAATGGTTAAAGTAGGCTGGTAGGCTACACGGCTGCTGTCCTCAGAGTGCTGGCTCTGTGATGGATGAGAGAGGGGTAGAGAAGGAAGCGCCACCTGCGTGTAGTATTAACAAATGATGTTTAATGACACCAGGTAAAAACACACTTACAGGATAAAAACATATAAAAGGCTCATCTGTATAGGTATGTGGTCCTCGGTGTTCCCTCTGATCCTGTGGTGGTGACGCTGCAGGGATGCTGGGCTGCAGAAGGTGGATTACCAGCCGGGAGCTCCTGTGGCCATCAGGAAGAGACTAGGGGCCGGCGTGGAGCGCACGTGGAGCGTGCGTGACGTCACAGGTCGTCCGTCTGCTTCCGGGTTCGGTATCCAGGGGAGGGATCATCCAGGGAGGAGGGCTAGCAGGGAGGTTGAGAGAAGGCTACGCGCTCTGAGCCACTGCTCCTTCAATAGGCCTATTGAAGCGTGCCTTTGGCGGTGTTTGATAGCTTGGTTCTCAAAGTAGAGGCGGCGGGGGACAGATGCAGCATCGACCTAGGTAAGTATGATGGTAAACAAACATAGATAGATAGATAGATAGATAGATAGATAGATAGATAGATAGATAGATAGATAGATAGATAGATAGATAGAATTTCTTCCAACTATTGAATTTCTTCCAACTATTGGCTATTTGTGTGACACATTATACAACCAGCATACTTGTTGAATGATTTTATGAAGTAATTTAACTATCTACAAAATTCATATTGAGATTTTCTATAATTTTCTGACACATAGATAGTGGTCACTGGGACAGGAAGTGTGGGGGGGCTCATCACTAAACTTGAATGGTTTTTAAAGTAGAATGGTACTGTTTAGCACCTGTTGGGTTTTGATTGCTGTTTTCTATTCCCCTATTTCCTCAAAGTTTCATGAAAAATCAAGACATTTTGGCAAAGTTTCACAATTTGTAGCAAGATCCATTGTCAATTGTCCACAGTCAATGGTAAAGGCAGAATCAATGTATTTTTTAGGGGGGGCAATAGGCTTTCTGAGGGATATGGATGCTCCTTTCACCTATACTGGATCTGTTCTTGTACCAAAAAAAAGTCCCCTTTAAAAAAAAAAAAAAAAAATCAGACAACAAAAAAGTAACAAAAAAAATAATGCAACAATACACAAAAATGATTAAATACACATAAAAGTAAAAAAAAAACACAAATAGAACGAACACCAAATAAATAACGTAAACGAACCAACATGCCCTCTAAGGGCTGGTTCACACCTATGTATTTTTTAGTGCTTTTTCAGTTTTGCAGAAACACACTATAGTCCATTTAACATGGTTTCCTATGGGTCACCTTCACATCTGTGCATTCTATGAAAAGGGCCAGGGACTTTTTTCTGGTTTTTGGTTCCATAGACTTCAATTGAAAAAACGCAAAATGCACCTGGAATATGCAAACTGCAGCCTGCATAGGTAGGTGCTAATTGCCACAGGTGATCTGTACATACAAAATAGATGAACAAAACTTAATTTCCTGACACCTTCATGGCAGCACACACTGGGTTGTGACTCCGCCCCCACAACCTGACAGGATTGGTCTAGCTATAAAAGTTGAAGAGAGATGACCCCCACCATTCCCTTTTTTATCCTCACCTGACAAGATGGTTGGACATCGCAGAGCCTCTTACCACATCACCCCAGCAGGTTCAAGCCTCTCCTGTTTGGAAGTCCCTCCTGTACAGTCTCTAAAGGTGCTTCTACGGAGGGAGCCCCCACTCTGGTGGTCTCAGGGGCAGCAACATGGATCATCTGGCACATAGTAAGCTTTAAAGAAGCTTCAAGTATTGCAGTGGTCTCCACTTTTCATTTCTCTGTCTCTTACAAATCATTTTCACCCCTTTTTTATTTTTATTCTTCTTCTTCTGGAACCTGTAGTCCCACAGCGCTCAGGGCATGCATTATGGCCATGCATTATGGTCTCGTCCCGCAGTGCGCATGCGCGGTGGACAGAGACAGGGACGTCCTAACCCTTTTGGCAACTTCTAAAATGGCGCCGGAGTCGTCGCGATGCTTCTGCGCATGCGCAGAGCGTCATTTTTATTTATTTATTGTTTATTTAAAAAAGGGCTCTGGCCTCAAAAAAGAAAAAAAAAGAAAAGCAAGTTTGTGTTCTGCTCGTTTTTCTACCAGCTTCTTTTGGCAACTTTGGTCAAATATTCCCCTGGGATCTGGTAAGTGCTCTAATCCTCCTTGATCCATCATTACAAGGGTTTTCTATATAAAAAAAAAAAAAAGTGTTATTATTTGTCTAGGTATAAATGTATATATGTATATATTTGTCTTCCTCTTTAACCCCTTCCAGACTTTTTCTGTTCCTGCCTGCCTTCTTCCTCTCTGCTCATGGAGACCACTGCCCAAGCAGACCATCCATGACCGATAAGGTAAGGGGCTGTCCGCATTTTATGGTAAGTATTGAAGAGAGGAAAAAAAAAAAGAGCGCACATCTTCTGACAAGACTCCTTCTAACAGTCCTTCCAGGTCTGAATCAAAACGCAAGGAGAGGTCAAGCCATACCTTAAGCAGAAGATCCCGCATAAGCCGATCACGCTCCTCATCTCGTCGCAGGCACTTGCGCCGTAGCCATTCTCGTCATGGTCACTCACGCCACAGTCATTCTCGACGTACCCGATCACATCATAGAAGATCACATTCATCACGTCACAGACAAACCCAGCACACCCGTCCAGCAGCCAACTGCTGCTGGATATGTGGCGCTACTGCTTTGCCAGATAAATTAGCATGTCGCTCGTGCTTCAATGAAGCTACGAAGGAAAGAGAATCGGACGTCAGAGAAGTAACTGACCTGATTCGGGAATCAGTCAGAGAATCCATAATCGAGTCAACTGCACCCCTGCCGGCCAGGTCAGACCCAGGTACTTCCATGGCTCCTCCTCGCTCAGCGATCGAGGTAGGGACAGAACCAGAATCCCCTTCAGAGAACGAAGATCCAGAAGTGCCAACAGGGTTTGACTTCACCTTGGTCGAACCTTTTGCAAAATCTGTCAAAGAGGCCATAGGTAGGGAAGAATCTGAAGAAGCACCTCAGAAAACGCGGAAATATTTTCCAAACCTGAAGGGGGATCCAGAAACCTTCCCTTTCATTGAGGAGTTGAATGATTTAATCAAGGATGAATGGGAAAGATCCGACAAGAGGCCTAACCTAAACAATAGACTTGCAAAATTTATCCTTTAAAAGAACCTAAAGTCAGCTCCTTAATTAATGCCCCGGTTGTGGATGCCTCCTTGATGCGTCTGGCAAGGCATGTCACCCTACCCATTGAAGACGCCGTCTCCTTCCGTGACGTTCTGGATCGAAAAATTGACCTAGAACTTAAAAAAGCCTACTCCACAGCAGGGGGCGCTTGTAGACCAGCAGTCACCACAGCAGCGGTTGGTAGAGCCATCTCGGGCTGGACTGTCAATATTGAGAAATCTATTCAGGGGGAAGTAGACTTGGAAAAAGTAATTACGTCCCTACAGGAACTTAAATTAGCAGGCGATTTTATCGCGGAAGCCTCCGTGGACATTATTAGGTGCTCGGCCCATGCAATGTTAGCCTCGGTTATGGCAAGACGAGCTCTGTGGCTAAAACCCTGGGTAGCCGACGCAGCATCGAAAACAAATTGGTGCAGAATTCCCTATGATGGTTCCAATCACTTCAGCTCCAAATTGGATACAGCAATTTCTAAGGTGACGGGGGGGGGGAATCGGGCCTCATTCCCTCTGACAGGAGACCCAAGAGATCGAGAGGTCCTGCTTACAAAGGTAACCTTCCCAAAAGGTACAGAGAAGCCAAAACCTACAGACCAGGCAAAGAGTTTAAGAGGAGCTGGAAGAACACACAGTCATCCTTCCTGAGGATGCGAAAAACCAAGGCCACCCCTTCTATCGAGCAGTAGAAGTCCTTTTGAAGGTACGCCCGCCCATCCTCCAAGGGTGGGCGCCAGACTAAAGAGATTCACACAAATATGGTCAGAAAACATCAGGGACCATTGGACCATTTTTACGATCAAGTTCGGTCACAGGTGGAGATTCCTGAACGAGATCCCCGGGAACCACTTTCTGCCAGCCAAACTCCCGTCTTCTCCAGACAAGAGAAGGATCCTTCTGAAATACATAATGGAATTAAAACAAAAGGAGGCAATTTTGGAGGTTCCGCTATGTCAAAGAGGCAGAGGATTTTACTCCCCTCTGTTTTTGGTAAAAAAGAAAATGGGGGATTTACGGCCAGTGCTGGACTTAAAGAGACTAAACAAAAACATCAAGTTAGAAACCTTCAAAATGGAAAGCCTACAGTCCATACTATTAGCGGTGAATCTAGAAGATTGGATGCTGTCCGTAGACTTATCAGACGCCTATCTTCACATCCCAACACATCCTGCCTTTCAAAGATTTCTCCGCTTTTCAATCAAACAACATCACTTCCAGTTCCAAAGCCTACCCTTCGGCATCTCATCAGCTCCCAGGACCTTCACCAAAGTTCTTCTGCCCCTCATCGCATACCTCAGAGAAAGAGGTCTAAGAGTACATCATTATCTGGACGATATACTTCTTCTAGCAGAAAGTCGCCAGGTCTTGATACAACACCGAGAGATCTTACTATCAACTCTTCAAATTTTCGGTTGGCTAGTGAACTGGCAGAAAAGCAAGCTTCAGCCCACTCAGAGGATGATTTTTCTAGGTGCAGAAATAGACACCATCCAGAACAGAGTACAGCTTCCTCAGGAGAAAATCATGCCCCTGATTCAGAAAATTCAGAGGCTAATCTCGGTTACACACTTACCAGCCAGAGTATGTATGAGTGTCCTGGGCTCCATGTCTGCAACTCTGCCCATGATCCAGTGGTCCCAATGGCACACAAGAATCTTACAGAATTCCTTTCTGAGGCAGTGGAATGGAGTATTAATGCTTCAGAGAATCTACATACACAGGTATGTGAAACAATCGATGTGGTGGTGGACACAATCCAGCAATCTCAAGAGATACAAACCTCTAGTTCCCCCACAGCCAGAGGTGGTCACTTCGGATGCCAGCCAGAAGGAATGAGAAGCTCATTACCAAAATCTAGCAGCCCAAGGGCAGTGGAAGTTTCAAGCCCATGTGATAGTATCCAATATACTAGAACTCAGAGCGGCTTTTCAGGCACTTCTGGCCTTCACTCCATACCTGGTGGGGAAAAACGTTGTGATCCGAATGGATAACAGAGTCGCTGTAGCGTATATCTAGAGGCAAGGGGGTACGAGGAGTCATACATTATTGCAGGAGGTACGCACTATCATGGAATGGGCTCAAGTACACCTAATAGACCTGAAAGCGGTATATGTCCCAGCAGCTCAGAACATGCTGGCCGACTATTTGAGCAGGGAACTTCTCTCAAACAATGAGTGGTCATTGAGCCAACAGGCCTTTTCCCTTCTTTCGAGAACTTGGGGAGTACCAGGGATCAACCTAGCAGCTACTCCTGCGAACACCAAATGTCGGAGATTCCTGTCAAGAGCAGCCTTCCCATCGGCCCGAGGGGACGGATTGTCTGACCCATCTGTGGAATTTCAAGCTGGGTTACATTTTTCCACCAGTACCCTTAATTGCGAGGTTCCTATCCAGGCTTCGGAAATCATCAGTGACAGTAATAGCCATAATTCCTTTTTGGCCGAGGAGGCCGTGGTTCACAACCCTACTACAACTCAGCCTACAGCAACCGCTTCCTCTCCCAGTAACGTCGGACCTCCTGTCCCAGGGTCAATTCCTACACCCAGCTCCAGAAAAGTTACACTTGACAGCATGGAACTTGAAAGGACTCAGCTGTTAGAGCAGGGATGCTCGCAGGAGGTCATTTCTACTCTTTTACAGGCTAGAAAAAGCACCACCAACAAGACATACTCGCAAGTCTGAAATAGGTTTTGTTCTCTGGCCCAACAAAAAAAATGGAACCCAGTATCCCCAGAGCCACCGCAAGTTCTGGAATTCCTTCAGTTGGGTATTACTAAAGGCTTAAGCTCAAGTACTCTTAAAGTCCAGGTTTCTGCCCTTTCGGCTAAAACGGGCATTAGATGGGCCCTACATCCTCTAGTGATTCAGTTCATGAAGGCTTGCTTAAAAATCAGACCTCCAAAAAAACCCACATTTCCAGTATGGAATCTCTCTACAGTACTCGATGCATTATCTAAACCTCCTTTTTGGCCGATTGAGTCAATTTCACTTTGGAACCTGACTTTGAAGGTAACCTTCCTTATCGCCATTACATCTGCGAGAAGTTTCAGAACTTAAAGCACTACTGATAACAGAACCATACCTAGTCCTCTATCCCGATAGAGTGGTATTGAGTCCCTCGGAACATTTCACTCTCAAGGTATCATCTTCTTTTCATTATAATCAGGATATCAACCTTCCATCCTTTACTAACGACCAGGGCGAACCTCATGCATTGGATGTTAAAACTATCATTACCAGCTATTTGGAAGCTACAGCTTCTTTCAGAAAGTCGAATACTCTTCTCATAATCCCTCACGGTCCTAGGAAGGGTCATCCAGCAACTTCCCGAACAATCGCATCCTGGCTGGTCAACATCATAAAAAAGGCATACTCGTCTCAGCAGCTAGCCATCCCAGAAGGCATCAGGGCACACTCAACCAGGGCAGTGGCAACTTCATGGGCAGCATACTGCAGGTTTTCACCGGAAACAATCTGTAAGGCAGCAACCTGGTCGTCAAGACATACATTTACTTCTCACTACAAAATTGACTCTGCGCAACTAACAACAGCGGACTTTGGCAGATCCATTATTAGAGCCAATTCCACAGCTCTTTAGAACAATAAAACTTTCATTTTTTGCACCCTCCCGACTGGCGAGTTATTTCCCAGTGTGTGCTGCCATGAAGGCGTCAGGAAAATGGAAAATTGTATACTCACCTTTCCGTAATTTTCCTTTCCTGACGCATCTTCATGGCAGCACACAAATTCCCACCCCGTCTTAGATGATATATACAGAGAATGGTGGGGGTCATCTCTCTTCAACTTTTATAGCTAGACCAATCCTGTCAGGTTGTGGGGGCGGAGTCACAACCCAGTGTGTGCTGCCATGAAGATGCGTCAGAAAAGGAAAAGAAAATTACGGAAAGGTGAGTATACAATTTTCAATTTTTTTTCCTCCAAATTTCAGATAAAATCCGGAGGTATTAGCAAAATTTCAGGATTTAGTGAGATGCATTGAAGTTAATAGTGCAGAATCAATGTTGTTTTCTAGGGGAACAATGGGCTTCAAATGGCTCCTGAGGGTTATGGAAATTCCTTTTACTTTTTCTAGATCTATCCTTGTGCCCAAAATAAACCCCCTTTTCACAGAAATAATGCAACAATACATAAAATTATCAAATACAAAGAAAGACAAAAAAAAAAAAACACGAATAAATAAATAAATAAAATGAACTAAACAAATTGAAATGCTCTCTAAATAAATAAAAAAGAATAGTTAATTGTTTAAAAGCAAATTTCGCCCAAGCAGAGCAATAAACAACATAGTAATCTCTCAGTAAAATCAATTTTGGTAATTTCTAAGTGAAATCAATTCAGCTACAATCACAATGCTCATCCTTATTACTAAAATTGCCTTCAGCTGTAGCTTGTGGAGTTTACAACCCAAGGAAAGTAACAGTGCATGTACCTGAAGACCTTTTTCTTTTTTTTCTATATTATTAAAATGAAAGAAAATTGTAGCTGCAGAAGCAAAGAAAAATAAAATGTTGAAATGTCATAAGTAACTTTTAAGTAAAGTCAGTAAGTACATTTTTTTTTTTAGCTCCTCAGAAGTAAACTGTGGAGTGTTTGCCCAAATTGGGGAAATAAGCGCTTTTTTTTCTCCACACTATTTTGCTGCTAATTTTCATAAGTATTCGCTCCAAGTTATAACAATTTACTGTAGAAAGTTGCACTCAGTGATGGCTGATGAATTTGCTTTGCTTGGCTGCTTGCATCTTATGAACATTAATCACTTCAGCCCTGAAAGGATTTACCCCCTTAATGACCAGGCCATTTTTTGCGATACAGCACTGCATCTCTTTAACTGACAATTGCGCGGTCGTGCAACGTTGTACCCAAATAAAATTGACGTCCGTTTTTTTCCCACAAATAGAGATTTCTTTTGGTGGTATTTGATCACCTCTGCGGTTTTTATTTTTTGCGCTATAAACAAAAAAAGACTGACAATTTTGAAAAAAAAACAATATTTTTTACTTTTTGCTATAAAAAATATCGGGACTGCGACATTGGGGCGGACAGATCCGACACTTTTGCCACTTTTTGGGACCATTGACATTTATACAGTGCTCAGTGCTATAAAAATGCACTGATTACTGTGTAAATGTCACTGGCAGGGAAGGGGTTAACACTAGGGGAGCAATCAAGGGGTTAAATGCGTTCCCTGGGTGTGTTTCTAACTGTGAGGGGATGGGACAAGGGTTGCCACATCATCCCTTTAATCCAGGACACACATTAATTACACAGGTTCTGTGGCTGATTAAAGACACTTACTGCCTTATCTGCATTATATTAGCCTCAGAACCTGTGTAATTAATATGTGTCCTGGATTAAAGGGATAATATGGAAACCCTAGATGGGACTGACTAGAGGAGGAGCCAGATCGTTGTTCCTACTTAGTAGGAACAAACAATCTGTCTCTCCTTCCCTGTCAGAACAGGGATTTGTGTGTTTACACACAGAAATCCCCATTTTTGGCTCTCGTGCCCACAACAGCGTGCAGTGGGCGCGCGCAAGCGAGCCTGCTACGGCGCTTAAAGAAGCTGCTGTACGGTCAGCAAGTGGTTAACCTGTGATCCTGTCAATTAATTTTTGCATACTGATCTCTGTCCTGGTACTTCAGATGACAACTCGTCGGTGACGGCCATATTTACCCCACCGCTTGCATCTTTGCCACTTTTGATTAGATAAACTTTTTTTTTTTTTTTTTTTTTCCACTTCAGTGAGCACTGCCAGCTGGCCTTAATCAGCGTAACATTCATATAATGTCGCCAACTTAGATTCACATCATTGTGGATTTCTTTCTTTGTTTATTTATTTGTTCATTTATTTTTTCCTTCTTTCACTTCATACTTTTGACAGGGATATAACGAACACTTATATACCGCTTTATTAAATACCCTGTTGAAGGATTTCTTAGTCCGCTTATTCTCAGCTACTTAAAAAAACCGAGTTGTGTAAATCTTATTTCTCCCCTCCCGAGGGTACCCTGAGTGGGATCTATACTCGCTGCACAACACGGATCAGGCCAGGTTGCAACGAGTGTAAAAAGTACCGCCCGTCGATGGAATCTAGGAGGACCTCGTGTATGGTGCTAGGCTATTGGGGTCCCCACACCCATAGCCCCCTATTAAGACCACTTGTGAACTGTTACGTGTTTGTGAGAACCCCCCACCCCTTCCCGCTCCCCTTCTCCCACCCCCCACCACCCCTGTACCCCTTCTATACAAAATCACCCCAAACACAGAGTTTTAATGTTTACTATTGTTGCCTACTTAAATCAAAGCACTAATAACACTAAATTACTTTATGTGATTCACTGGTTCTATATTTCCCTAGTGCATGAATAGCTTTTAGCCTAATCCCTTACACTCCAAACTTTCCCCTTAGATAAACTTGTTCCACAGACAGGAAATGAGAGGAATTCTCCAAAATGAGGGAAAATTGTCTTTTTTTTACTTTCTGCTATAAAACATACCCAATATAAAAATGTAAAAAATCGTCATAAGTTTAGGCCAATATGTATTCTGCTACATATTTTTGATAGAAAAAATCCCAATAAGTGTATATTGATTGGTTTGCACAAAAGTTATAGTGTCTACAAACTATGAGATATTTTTATGGAATTTTTATTGATTTTTTTTTTTACTAGTAATGGCGGCAATCAGCGACTTATAGTGGGACTGCGACATTGCGGCGGACAAATCGGACACTGACACTTTTGACACTTTTTTGGGGACCCAAATAAAATACATTTACATTTTTGGTTGTAACATGACAAAATGTGGAAAATTTCAAGGGGTATGAATACTTTTTCATGGCACTGTATATATATATCTATATCTATCTATATCTATTTAGATATAGATAGATATATATATACACTCACCGGCCACTTTAGTAGGTACACCTTGCTAGTACTGGGTTGGACACCCTTTTGCCTTCAGAACTTCCTTAATTCTTCAGGGCATAGATTCAACAAGGTTTTTGGTTCATATTGACATGATAGCATCACGCAGTTGGTGCAGATTTGTTGGCTGCACATCTATGATGCAAATCTCCTATTCCACCACATCCCAAAGTTGCTCTATTGGATTGAGATCTGGTGACTGTGGAGGCCATTGGAGTACAGGGACCTCATTGTCATGTTCAAGAAACCAGTGGTGAGATGATTGGAGCTTTGTGACATGGTGCATTATCTTGCTGGAAGGAGCCATCAAAGATGGGTACACTGTAGTCATAAAGGGATGGACATGGTCAGCAACAATACTCAGGTAGGCCGTGGCATTTAACCACTTCCCTACCCGCCTATAGTCAAATGACGTCCACAGATGGGATCTCCCATCCTGGGTGGACGTCATATGACGGCCTCGGGTTCCCGGCCGCCCAGGGGGCGCGCGCGTGCGCCTGCCGCGTTGCTCTGGACCCAGTGCGTGTGCTCGGCGGCCGCGATGTCCGCCGGGCACCCGCGATTGCGCGTTAACCGGTCCGGACCGTGGATCTGTGTGTGTAAACACACAGATCTACGTCCTGTCAGGTGAGGTCCTAGTACAGAGGAACACTGATCGGTCTCCTCCCCTTGTACGTCCCCGCCCCCTACAGTTAGAATCATTCCCTAGGAAACACATTTAACCCCTTTTGTCCCCCTAGTGGTTAACCCCTTCACTGCCTGTCACATTTACACAGTAATCAATACAATTTTATAGCATTGATCGCTGTATAAATGTGAATGGTCCCAAAAATGTGTCAAAAGTGTCCGATGTGTCCGCCATAATGTCACAGTCACGAAAAAAAATCGCGATCGCCGCTATTATTAGTAAAAAAAATAAATAAATAATTTTAAAAAAAAATGGCATAACTCTATCCCGTATTTTATAGACGCTATAACTTTTGCGCAAACCAATCAATATACGCTTATTGCGATTTTTTTTTACCAAAAATATGTAGAAGAATACATATCGGCTGAAACTGAGGAAAAAATTTGTTTTTTTTTTACAAAAATTGGGATATTTATTATAGCAAAAAGTAAAAAATATTGTGTTTTTTTCAAAATTGTCGCTCTTCTTTTGTTTATAGCTCAAAAAATAAAAACCGCAGTGGTAATCAAATACCACCAAAAGAAAGCTCTATTTGTGGGGAAAACAGGACGTCAATTTTGTTTGGGTACAATGTCGCACAACCGCGCAATTGTCGTTTAAAGTGCGACAGCGCTGAAAACTAAAAATTGGTCTGGGAAGGAAGGGGGTGAAAAGACCCGGTATTGAACCGGTTAAACAATGCTCAATTGGTACTAAGGGGTCCAAAGTGTGCCAAGAAAATATCCCCCACACTATTACAACACCACCATCAGCCTGAACCGTTCATACAAGGCAGGATGGATCCATGCTTTCATGTTGTTTCTGCCAAATTCTGACCCGACCATCTGAATGTTGCAGCTGAAATCGAGACTCATCAGACCAGGCAACGTTTTTCCAATCTTCTATTATCCAATTTTGGTAAGTGCATGAATCTGTGAAATAAATGATAAAAAAATGACTCACGGCTGTCTATACTTGTTTCTCCATTGTATCTCTGGAGGGAGCCATGGTTATCATCTAAGCTGGACTTTGAGCATGTAGAAAAACAATCCATCCTACACCATTTTCTCCATGCCATAAAGAAGGGGTGACAGAATACCTGACTAATAAACCTAACAAACAGGGAGCCCAACTAACAGCTAATAATATACAGTATCTCACAAAAGTGAGTACACCCCGCACATTTTTGTAAATATTTTATTATATCTTTTCATGTGACAACACTGAAGAAATGACACTTTGCTACAATGTAAAGTAGTGAGTGTACAGCTTGATTAACAGTGTAAATTTGCTGTCCCCTCAAAATAACTCAACACACAGCCATTAATGTCTAAACCGCTGGCAACAAAAGTGAGTACACCCCTAAGTGAAAATGTCCAAATTGGGCCCAAAGTGTCAATATCTTGTGTGGCCACCATTATTTGCATCATGCCTCTACCTGTAGGAGTCAAGCCTAAGATTGTCAGGGTCTTGCAATGTCTCATGGGACTTGTAGATTCAAAAACAGCTGGAGGGCCAAGATTGCCTACCCCTGGCCTAGGCCATCTTTATGTAGAGCAACAATTCTTTTTTTAAGATCTGCAGAGAATTCTTTGCCATGAGGTGCCATGTTGAACTTCCAGTGACCAGTATGAGTGAGAGCGATAACACCAAATTTAGCACACCTGCTCCCCATTCACACCTGAGACCTTGTAACGCTAATGAGTCACATGACACCGAGGAGGGAAAATGGCAAATTTTGCCCAATTTGGACATTTTCATTTAGGGGTGTACTCACTTTTATTGCCAGCGGTTTAGACATTAATAGCTGTGTGTTGAGTTATTTTGAGGGGACAGCAAATTTACACTGTTATACAAGCTGTACACTCACTACTTTACATTGTAGCAAAGTGTCATTTCTTCAGTGTTGTCACATGAAAAGATATAATAAAATATTTACAAAAATGTCAGGGGTGGACTCACTTTTGTTTTATTCAACTAAAACAAAAATCACGTTTGTTTTGTTTTATTCAACTAAATGTAGTCTTTACATTATTTGTATAGAATGTTCTTTTACATACATACTTACATCTTTTTTATACTCAATGCAAAGACTTTAACATTTTACAAAACATTGGTTTATAAACTTCCATGCATACAAAAAAAAAAATCACAAAATTTACCAAAAACACATTAAATTCACTTTAAATATTAGATAATTTCTTTTTATTTTTTTTTTAATTAATTTTCGGGTTATAGAAAGGGGTTAATGGTGGAATGCAGTGAAACGAGGTTCT
This sequence comes from Aquarana catesbeiana, assembly GCF_042186555.1. Lineage (NCBI taxonomy): Eukaryota > Metazoa > Chordata > Amphibia > Anura > Ranidae > Aquarana > Aquarana catesbeiana. The sequence continues at coordinate 62,847,353 of NC_133331.1, read as the reverse complement.
GACAGGGAAAGGAATTTTTCTTGCACCTCTGAACACAATCATATGTAACATGTCTTCCCATCCCCTGACAACCACAGCGCGCTGTGTCATGTGAAAATTGATGCAGCTCCGCATCGGGTTCCATGTGACAACTCGGATGGTGTTATAGATCTGGGTTCAGGCTTATGTAAACATGACTGATTACCATCTAACAGTGACATGCTTTATATTCTCTGTGCTACTCCACATTTCATTTCCTGTCACTTTATTACCAGATTTCCTTTGTCCTTTCCTCCCGCACTGGGTTCATGGTATCACTCCTGGCTTTACAGAAGCAAGACTGTAAGTGGAATTTAATGAAGTAATTTGGCTTGGCAACATTTTATTAACAGATAAAAAAAACATGAAGAACCACAGAAACTGCGTTAAGGTTCTTTTGACCAAACTTTGCTACCCTCCAAACAATTGTGACCTCACACTTAAAGTATAATACATTTTTTTGTTATGAAAGAGGTTGAAAAAGGTTTCTTAGTTAAGGAGTACTTATAGGTTAGGAGCATTTTAAGAGCACTATAGTAAAGGAAAAGTTTGGTAAGCTAAAAGTTTTTATATTGTTTTTCAGTAACAGAACATTCTGTGTGCGCAGCTTACTGTTCCCATGTTAGGAGTATAGGCGTGCGCACAGGGTGTGCCGGATGTGCCCAGGCACACCCTAATCACCCCGTGCACATTAGTGTTATCGCTCTGTGTAGCAGCAGAAACAGGGGAAAGATCTCCCTCTTACCGGCTCTGCCATAAGAGAAGTGTTTACGCTCTTCTCTTTCACTGTGCCGGCAGGGAGATCAATGTGTCAGGGTCATATATATGTAGACACCCGCACACGCATGTGTGTTTGAGCGTAAGGGTGCACACCCTAATGCAATAGGCTGCGCACACCTATGGTTAGGAGAGAATGCTAGAAAACACGCCCATGTTAAAAGAGACTGTTAAAGCCCAACCACAGCTTGTGCACAAAATATTCAGTACTACCTGAAAAAGCCTCTATTTGCCATGCTTAATTGATCTCTGGCTCTGTCCCCATTAAGACTTGCCAATCTAACTGCTTTCAAGCGGCTTGCATACTTACTTGTCCGCCTGTGTCCCCCTCTATCTGCTTCTATTTCTCAGTGGCTACAGTACATCCTGGTGGAAAAGCAAGGGAGCGCAGCATCTCACCTTTCCATGGTGACCTGCAGTCTCGGTTGTCAGACAATGAGACGTGGTGCTTCTTCTCTGTTCGGCTAGTGTTCCATTTATTGGGCAATGGGACACCACTTTCCATCTCCTCCCAGCAGTTACAGTACTTGCTGTAGCTGTGTCATTTCTCCATCTTCCTTTTCAGTTTTAGAGCAATGTGTCTGTTCACATGCCCCCCCCAGCTCTGAGATTTATTAATGCTGCAGAAACTGCCTTATGTAAAGCACATCAGCCTGTGCCTCTCTGATTTTGATAGTGTTGCTGATCAAGTGTAGGCATATCCCCTGAGGACGTGCATGAGCATTAAACGTGTTGGGAGGGGCCTTACGTTCTGACGTCATGCCACATCTGAAATTTGGATCGGCGGCCTTAGCTGATTCCCCCTGATGAGCACTGTGTTATCTGGAGGATTGATTGAATGGCTGCTGTGGATTCCTCTAGAGTGGATTGATACTTGATATGATGATTACTTTTATATTATTGCTGATCAAGTGTGCCTGACTACTGCTATGTCCAAGGATTCCTCTACTTTCTGCCACCTGCCCTGACCTCTGCTAGTTTCTCAGATACCACTCCTGACTTCTGCAATGTCCATAGATTCCTCCACTACCGGCCCACTACCTGCCCCGACCTCTCAACATTTTCAGAAACCTCTACTACCTGCCAACTGCCCTGACTTTTACTAGGTTCTCAGATACCTCTACTGTCTGCTACCTGCCCTGACTTCTGCTATGTCCATGGATTCCTCATTTACCTGCCCCTACATTTTCGGAAACCTCTACTACCTACCACCTGCCCTGACCTCTGCTAGTTTCTCAGATACCGCTCCTGTCTGCTGCGCTCCCTAACCTCTGCTACGTTCATGGATTCCTCTGCTGCCTGTCACCTTACCCGACCTCTGCAAAATTTTCTGAAACCTCTACTACCTGCCGCCTGCCTTGAGCCCTGCTAGATTCTCAGATAGCTCTACTGTCTGCTGCCTGCCCTAACTTCTACAATGTCCATAGATTCATCCCCTACCTTCCCTGACCTCTGCTACATTTTCAGAAACCTCTACTACCTGCCGCCTGCCCTGACTTCTACAAGGTTCTCAGATAGCTCTACTCTGCTGCCTGCCCTGCATTCTGCTATGTCCATGGATTCCACTTTTACCTGCCCTGACCTTTGCTACATTTTCAGAAACCTTTACTATCTGCCACTTGCCTTGCCCTTTGCTACGTTCTCAGATACCGCTACTGTCTGCTGCCTGCCCTGACCTTTGCTACATTTTTACATACTTTTTCTGTTTGCAGCCTGCCATGACCTCTGTTAAGTTCTTAGATACATTTGCTGTCTGCTGCTGCCCTAACCTCTGCTACATTCTATGATACCTGTACTGTTTGCTGCCTTTCCTGGCCTATGCTGCATTCATGGATTATGCATGCTGTCAGCCCTGACTCCATGTGATTAAGATGATACGGAAGCGACTACAGTATCCATCCTTTTAATGCAGATCAGATTTTAATTGTTGCTGGCATCCAATAAAAGGCCATTATAAAATGTAACATTTAGGCTATATCTGTCATGAATGCTGCTGCTGGACTCATCCACCCTACCACAACAGCTTAGTATCCACCACTCTTCTCTACCAATCCTTCCACCATCTTCCAATTGCCCGGATGAATATAAACTAATAGCAACCTACAAAGCAATGCATAACTCTGCTCCAGCTACATTACCAATCTCATCTCAATACATCACCCAAACCATCCTGCTCCTTGCAGGACCTTCTGTTCTCTAGCTTCCTTGTCTCCTCCTCCCATGCTTGCTTTTAAGACTTCTCCAGAGGCTCTCTCATCCTGTGGAACTCTCTACCCCAATCTGTCTGGTTGTCTCCTACTCTGTCCATGTTTAGGCGATCCTTGAAATCTAATTTCTTCAGGGAAGCCTATTCCACCTTCACTTAATAACTGAAGCTTTTAATTCTTACATCAGCTCATCCCTCACAGTTTTGTACCACTTTCCCCTATCTAAAAGATTGTAAGCTTTCAGGAGCAGGGCTCTCCCAACCCTCTTGCATTGAATTGCATTGTAACTGTACTGTCACCCTATTTAATATAAAGTGCTGTGCAAATTTTTGGTGATATACACTCACTGGTCACTTTAATAGGTACACCTGTTCGATTGCTTGATAACACAAATTGCTAATCAGCCAATCACATGGCAACAACTCAATGCATTGAGGCATCTAGACATGGTGAAGAGGACTTGCTGCAGTTCAAACTGAGCATCAGAATGAGGAAGAAAGGGGATTTAAATGACTTTGAATGTGACATGGTTATTGGGTACCAGACGAGCTGGTCCGAATATTTTAAAAACTGATGATCTACTGGGATTTTCATGCACAACCATCTCTAGGGTTTACAGGGAATGGTCCGAAAAAGAGAAAATATCCAGTGAGTGGGTGGTCGAAAATGTTTTGTTGATGTCAGAGGAAAATGGGCAGACTGGTTCAAGATGATAGAAAGGCAACAGAAACTCAAATAACCACTTGTTTCAACCAACTAGTTTCTCTAAAAGCACAACCTTGAAGCAGATGGGCTACAGCAGCATAAAACCACACTGAGTGCCACTCCTGTCAGCTAAGAACAGGAAACTGAGACTACATTTTGCACAGGATCACCAAAATTGGACAACAGAAGTTTGGAAATACGTTGCCTGGTCTGATGAGCCTCAATTTCAGCTGCGACATTCAGATGGTAGGGTCAGAATTTGGCAAAAACAACATGAAAGAGCATGGATCCATCCTGCCTTGTATCAATGGTTAAGGCTGGTGGTGGTGTAATGGTGTGGGGGATATTTTCTTGGCACACTTTGGGCCCCTTAGTACCAATTAAGCATTGAGTATTGTTGCTGACCGTGTCAATCCCTTTATGACTACAGTGTACCCATCTTCTGATGACTACTTCCAGTAGGATAATGCACCATGTCAAAAGCTAAAATCATCTGGTTTCTTGAACATGACAATGAGATCACTGTACTCCAATGGCCTCCACGGTCACCAGATCTCATCCAATAGAGCAACTTTTAGATGTGGTGGAACAGGAGATTCACATCATGGATGTGCAGCTGATAAATCTGCAGCAACTGTGTGATGCTATCATGTCAATGTGGACCAAAATCTCTGAGGAATGTTTCCAACACCTTGTTGAATCTATTCCACAAAGAATGAAGGCGGTTCTGAAGGCAAAAGAGGGTCCAACCCGGTACTAGCAAGGTGTACCTAATAAAGGAGCCAGTGAGTGTATATTAATCCTGTATAAAATAATAATATTTGAGGGTATATTTTCTAGCCCTGATGAAGAGGGTCTTCTGGGACCTTCAAAAACAAGGTGGCCTTTCATTGAATACAAGCATTTTGATTGGCCAGCATAGGATGTTGTCCCTCGTGTGCATGGCCAGGAGTTCAGTCATCCTCAGGTCTGCTTTAAGGTTGCTGAAAAACATAGGTAAAGTTTACTTATGTGTCTGTCTACCAAAATGTATATCCAATTGCTGAGTTTTATCAATCCGATTCAAGTTGCATAGTAGGCGAGGTTGAAAAAAGACACAAGTCCATCAAGTCCAACCTATGTGTGGTGACATTAAAAAAAAAGACAACTGCTTTGGGCTTGAAAGAAGAATTACTTGAAACAAAAGTCTATTACATATATAAAACCTAAAATCCCTCCACATCCCTCTTAACATCGACTCACACGTAGTATTAAGTCACCTGGCAGATGAGAACATCCACCAAGGGATTTCCTCCAATAAGTGAGCTCAGATTGGCTTTCACACTAAAGGACATTATCTTAAATGAGAACTATGACAGTTTCACTGATATGTGTCGGGGGCCTCCTTAAAAGGATCATTTTTCTAATTGGACTTTATTAAAAGACCTTGGAAGTCCGCCAGGATGATATTACATCTGTTTTATTATGACTATGTTGTAGATCTTCTTACATCATTGAGGTTTTATCAGTATTAAAAAAAAATATATTTTTTGCCTTTTTTTTTTGTTTATTTTTGTGAAAGAGCAGACTGCAAGTAAAACTCATCTGTCTTCTGTTAATGCTGTTCAAGAAGCATTAAAAAGTGACAATTATATTATTTATTAATATATAATTATATTATTAATGATGAGCCAGAGTTAAGTCCGAACAAGGTTTGGTGAACGTGAGCAAAGCTTGGGTGCCGAATCTGAACCCCACTGAATATTTAAAATCAAATCTGGACATTTGCTAGGCTAATAGGCAAGCGATTTTCAAACAAATGGCATAAGGGGGCTGTGCTCTGCCATGGGAACGTGTACCAGAGCAAAAAAAATAAATAAATACATTTTTAAATTTAGTTTGATTTTCATACCTCTGAAATAAAACAATATTTTTTACTTTTTGTTATAATAAATATCCCCAAGAAAATGTAAAAAAAACTAATTTCTTCATCAGTTTAGGCCAATATGTATTCTTCTACATATTTTTAGTAAAAAAAAAATTGCAATAAGCGTATATTGATTGGTTTGCGCAAAAGTTAAAGTGTCTACAAAATAAGGAATAGGCATTTTTATTTTGTTTTTTTATAGTAATGACGGCGATCAGTGATTTTTAGCGGGACTGCGACATTGCGGCGGACAGATTAGACACCTGAAATTTTTTAGACTTTTTTAGGAACCAGTGACATTATTACAGTAGTTAGTGCTAAAAATATGCACTGTTATGCTATGTACACAAGGGCGGACTTTTCGGCACCAAAGGTGAAAGGATCTTTCCGATGGACCTTCGACGGACTTTTGACGGACTTCCGACGGACTTTCGAGCGAACGGACTTGCCTACACACGATCACACCAAAGTCCGACGGATTCGTACGTGACGACGTATGACCGGACTAAAATAAGGAAGTTCATAGCCAGTAGCCAATAGCTGCCCTAGCGTCGGTTTTCGTCCGTCGGACTAGCATACAGATGAGCAGATTTTTCGACCGGACTCAAATCCGTCGGAAAGATTTGAAACATGTTTTAAATCTAAAGTCTGTCTGATTTTCGACCGAAAAAGTCCACTGCAGGTCCGATGAAGCCCACACACGGTCGGATTGTCCGACAGATTCGTTCCGTCAGGCCAATCTGGTCAAAAAGTCCGCCTGTGTGTACACAGCATTATTGTACTATTGACATTGGCAGGGAAGGGGTTAACATCAGGGGCGATCAAGGGGTTAAATGTGTTCCCTCACTGTGTTTACTAACTGTATGGGGGACGGTGTGACTTGGGAAACACACAGGTCCATCTTCCTGCTTAGCAGAAAGACAGGATGTGTGTGATCTCCCCTGTCAGAACGGAGATTTGCCTTGGGTGGCCGTGGCGGACATCGAGCCTGCTGACTGGCTCCCCCGCTGGCCATTGGGAGCGTGCGCCCACAAAAGCGAGATGCCGTGCCGACGTACACCTACGGCGATTTGCGGGATCGTGCTACCTTGCCGCAGTATAATGACAGCGGCTGGTCGGCAAGCGGTTAAACTTCAGCTTTAATCGTTATGGAACGGGTTTGCAGAGGTTTGACCCCCAGGAGATGATTAGCAGCTTGGTAATCATAACGTTGACACTGGTAATAAAAACTCTAAATGTAGAGACTTGATTGCTATTCTTTTGCCTTTTTCGGCCACTCGCTGATGTCTATCAATGGTCGCCATAGCTGGTTATTGTCTGCCCCTCCTAAAAACATCTCCCTGGTCTGTCCTTACTCTGTAGCCCGGCCAATAATTAGCACACCATTTCCCTGACGTTATGCAATCACAACAAAACAACAACCTTGACAAGCCACCCGCCATCCCGCCGCCCGCTAATGGAGGCTTTTTTCTTAAAGCTTTCCCACTGATTTTCAATTTAAAAAATGGGGACATTGTTATTGCGGTAATAAGCAGCTCTTAGCGCTCGCATACGAAGGAAAAAATTACCAGATTCTTTTTTTTAGGTGAAAACGTCTGAGTTATGCATGAAAGGGGATGTTTCACCTAACGATGGATAGAAGATTGATGAACGGCGAGGAGAAAATTACAATATCTTTATGGGTTTGTTGGCAGGTTCTCCTCACTTTTTTTTCTGACATGTAATGAAAAGACATATTCATCCTTTTCATCCATTGTGCCGCTTTTGCTGAGAAAGGTTAGCCATCAAACCGGGCAGAAAAAAGTGTTTAATAAGCAGGTTGGGAGATGTAAACGCTGGATTTATTTCAAACATTAAAGGTATCTTTACACATGAGGGGCCTATTCACACTTCCATTGTTCCACTGGGAATGTTACATAGTTACATAGTTGGTCAGGTTGAAAAAAGTCCATCTAGGTCAACCATAAACATAAATAAATAAGTAAATAAATAATAATATCATACAATCCCATATACACTATCCTATACCCACAGTTGATCCAGAGGAAGGCGAAAAACCCCAGCAAAGCAGGATCCAATTTGCTACAGCAGGGGAAATAAATCCCTCCTGATCCCCCGAGAGGCAATCAGATTTTCCCTGGATCAACTTTACCTATAAATGTCAGCACCCAATTATATTATGTAAAATTAAAATTGCTGCGCTTATCAGACAAAAAGAGCAATTGAATAAGTGAAAGGATGAAACAAAATATGTTTGTTTTTTAGAAAGCAAAGCTGCAACTTCCTGTGAGATACGTATAAAATAAACAACTTTCTATATAAAAGAGGAGGGCCCATTAAAAAAAAAAAAAAAAAAAATTAAAAGTCAGTAGCTACAAATACTGCAGCTGCTGACTTTTAATTGGACCCTTACCTGTCCCACGGTCCAGCGATGTGGGGGATCGAAGCCCCGCTCGCCTCCCCCTCTGTTCGGCGGCGCCGAGATTGCAACTGTGGGCGCCGGGTTGTGGCTTCACAGCCGGGCACCCACTGTGCATGGTGTTCTCACGAGCGGCGCCGCGCGCCATGATTGGCAGCTCAGTCACCTGGGACCTGTAATGGGTCCCAGGTGATTGATAAGAGGGAGGGAGCAGAGCCGAGTCCTTCCTTCGTGTGCCGAGGGGGAAGTGATGTCACCAGCCCAGGCACTGAAAGAGGCAGACTACGAGGGACCCCCTAGCAACAGGCATTTAGAGGTGAGTTAAAGAAAAAAATTTCCAAATGTTTTTTTTTATTTTTTTTTAGGAATTTTCATGTATTATTTATTTTTTGGGTGGAACACCACTTTAAGTTACGCTATGCTCTCATGTGAGTGAATACTAGCAATAAACCTTAACCACTTTAATACCAGGCACTTATACACCTTCCTGCCCAGACCAATTTTCAGCTTTCAGCGCTGTCGCACTTTGAATGACAATTGCGCGGTCATGCTACACTGTACCCAAACAATATTTTTATAATTTTGTTCCCACAAATAGAGCTTTCTTTTAGTGGTATTTGATCACCTCTGGGATTTTTATTTTCTGCTAAACAAATAAAAAAAAGACCGAAAATTTTGAAAAAAAAAGTTTTTTTTTGTTTCTGTTACAAAACTTTGTAAATAAGTAAGTTTTCTCCTTCACTGATGGACACTGATGGGGCTGCACTGACAGGCACTGATAAGGCGCCACTGATGGGCACTAATATGCGGCACTGATAGACGGCACTGATGGGGCACTGATAGGTGGCACTGATATGCAGCACTGATGGGTATACATAGGTGGTACTGATGGCCACTGAAAGGCGGCACAGATGGGTACTGATAGACGGCACGGATGGGCACTGATAGGTGGCACAGATGGGCATGCATGGGCACTGATAGGTGGCAATGATGTACACTAATAGATGGTACTGATGGGGGCCAATCAGTGCCAAACAATAATGCCTGCCAATCAGTGATGCCCATTGTGGGCACTGATTGGCATCCATTGTGGGCACTGATTGGTATCCCTGGTGGTTTAGGGTGGCATACCTGGTGGTGACATCCCTGGTGGTCCTGGTGGTGTCTAGGGATGAGCTTCGAGTTCGAGTCGAACTCATGTTCGACTCGAACATTAGCTGTTCGCAAGTTCGCCGAACAGCAAACAATTTGGGGTGTTCGCGGCAAATTCGAATTCCGCAAAACACCCTTTAAAAGTCTATGGGAGAAATCAAAAGTGCAAATTTTAAAGGCTTATATGCAAGTTATTGTCATAAAAAGTGTTTGGGGACCCGGGCCCTGCCCCAGGGGACATGGATCAATGCAAAAAAAAGTTTTAAAAACGGCCGTTTTTTCAGGAGCAGTGATTTTAATAATGCTTAAAGTCAAACAATAAAAGTGTAATATCCCTTTAAATTTCGTACCTGGGGGGTGTCTATAGTATGCCTGTAAAGGGGCGCATGTTTCCCGTGTTTAGAACAGTCTGACAGCAAAATGACATTTGGAAGGAAAAAACCCATTTAAAACTACCCGCGGCTATTGCATTGCCGACAATACACATAGAAGTTCATTGATAAAAACGGCATGGGAATTCCCCACAGGGAAAACCCAGAACCAAAATTTAAAAAAAAAAATGACGTGGGAGTCCCCCTTAATTCCATACCAGGCCCTTCAGGTCTGGTATGGATATTAAGGGGAACCCTGGCCAAAATAAAAAAAAAAATGACGTGGGGTTCCCCCTAAATTCCGTACCAGACCTGGCAGGCCGCAGGAAAAGAGGGGGGGACGAGAGTGCGCCCCCCCTCCTGAACCGTACCAGGCTACATGCCCTCAACATTGGGAGGGTGCTTTGGGGTAGCCCCCCAAAACACCTTGTCCCCATGTTGATGAGGACAAGGGCCTCATCCCCACAACCCTGGCCGGTGGTTGTGGGGGTCTGCGGGCGGGGGGCTTATCGGAATCTGGAAGCCCCCTTTAACAAGGGGACCCCCAGATCCCGCCCCCCCCTGTGTGAAATGGTAAGGGCGTACCATTTCACTAAAAAACTGTCAAAAATGTTAAAAATGACAAGAGACAGTTTTTGACAATTCCTTTATTTAAATGCTTCTTCTTTCTTCTATCTTCCTTCATCTTCTTCTTCTTCTGGTTCTTCTGGCTCTTCTGGTTCTTCCTCCGGCGTTCTCGTCCAGCATCTCCTCCGCGGCGTCTTCTATCTTCTTCTCCTCGGGCCGCTCCGCACCCATGGCATGGGGGGAGGCTCCCGCTCTTCTCTTCATCTTCTTCTTCATCCTCTTCTCTTCTTCCTTCTTCTCTTCTTCTCTTCTTCATTTTCTTCTCCGGGCCGCTCCGCATCCATGCTGGCATGGAGGGAGGCTCCCGCTGTGTGACGGCGTCTCCTTGTCTGACGGTTCTTAAATAACGGGGGCGGGGCCACCCGGTGACCCCGCCCCTCTGATGCACGGGACATGACGGGACTTCCCTGTGGCATTCCCCGTGACGTCACAGGGAAGTCTCGTCTAGTCACCATGCGTCAGAGGGGGCCCGTTATTTAAGAATCTGGGGGATCTGTTAAAGGGGGCTTCCAGATTCCAATAAGCTCCCCGCCCGCAGACCCCCACAACCACCAGCCAGGGTTGTGGGGATGAGGCCCTTGTCCTCATCAACATGGGGACAAGGTGTTTTGGGGGGCTACCCCAAAGCACCCTCCCAATGTTGAGGGCATGTGGCCTGGTACGGTTCAGGAGGGGGGGCCGCACTCTCATCCCCCCTCTTTTCCTGCGGCCTGCCAGGTTGCGTGCTCGGATAAGGGTCTGGTATGGATTTTTGGGGGGACCCCACGCCGTTTTTTTTTTTTTTTTTGGCGCGGGGTTCCCCTTAAAATCCATACCAGACCTGAAGGGTCTGGTATGGAATTTAGGGGGAACCCCACGTCATTTTTTTTTTTTAAATTTTGGCCGGGGTTCCCCTTAATATCCATACCAGACCTCAAGGGCCTGGTATGGAATTAAGGGGGACTCCCACGTCATTTTTTTTTTAAATTTTGGTTCGGGGTTTCCCTGTGGGGAATTCCCATGCCGTTTTTATCAATGAACTTCTATGTGTATTGTCGGCAATGCAATAGCCGCGGGTAGTTTTAAATGTGTTTTTTCCTTCCAAATGTCATTTTGCTGTCAGATTGTCAGACATGCGCCCCTTTACAGGCATACTATAGACATCCCCCAGGTACGAAATTTAAAGGGATATTACACTTTTATTGTTTGACTTTAAGCACTATTAAAATCACTGCTCCTGAAAAAACGGCCATTTTTAAAACTTTTTTTTGCATTGATCCATGTCCCCTGGGGCAGGACCCGGGTCCCCAAACACTTTTTATAACAATAACTTGCATATAAGCCTTTAAAATTAGCACTTTTGATTATTCATGTTCGTGTCCCATAGACTTTAACGGTGTTCTCATGTTCGAGCGAACTTTTTTCCTGTTCGCATGTTCTGGTGCGAACCGAACAGGGGGGTGTTCGGCTCATCCCTAGTGGTGTCCCTGGTGGTCCAGTGTGGGCATCCTTGGGGGGGCTGCGCTGATAATCAATCAGCGCAGACCCCCCCTGTCAGAGGAGCAGCCGATCAGCTCTCCTCTACTCGCGTCTAACAGACGCGTGTGAGGAAAAGCCGAACAATGGCTCTTCCTGTTTACATCGTGATCAGCCGTGATTGGACACGGCTGATCACGTGGTAAAGAGTCTCCAGAGACTCTTTACCTAGATCAGAGTTACGGCGTGTCAGACTGACACACCGCAGCAACGGGCGTGCAGCGGCTTGATATCCTGGCGAGGCCATATGATATCGAAACCACTTTGCCGCTGTCATTTTGCTATATGGCGGGAGGTAAGTGGTTAATAAGGCTAAATTATATATATAAAGTGACTCCGTACATAAATAAAAATGGATTAATTGATTAGATCATGTTTTAAATAGTCCACTGTTTTAAGGTGATTTTCAAATGTGAAATTAACACACGATACACCCAAGAGTCATGGTTAAAAGAGATAAAGACCTCCACCTCTGCACACACTGCCGCTTACCGACTCCAAATGATCTCCTATTACATGAGATCACACTCGCTAGTGGCTTAATACCCAACCCGGGCCTTTTGAGAGATGGAATGGTGATCCCAGCGTCTTCACAGAATGTAATCTTTAAGGGGCACGTGTTGCCCATTGATCCCCAAAAAGACATAAAAGCTTCCATAGAGTAAAATCCTAGGGTCCTTTATTTAAATAAGAAAGTATTGCGATTACAGTTAAAACAATAAGAGATTGCAGTATAAACAAGTAGTCCTGCTCTTGATAGCAGGCCGTCAATCCGGGACCTGTGTGAACGTGGTGACGTCAGCACGTCGCTCCTCCCTACGGGTTTCGTCACACCTGACGTCGTCCTGGGGCCTGTTGAATGCCACTATGTGTCCAGGGACAACACATCACCGGACAGGAATTTGAATCATATCCCACTCCATCCAAAACCCACGATGGCTGTATTCAGAGCTCACTCACCATCAGTCTTATTCACACAAGAAAGGAAGCAATGCTGAGAAGAAGGCAAACGGCACTGATGGGAGCCATTGATGGTCACTTATAGGAAGCGCTGACTGATGGGCATTGATGGGCACTGATAGGAGGCAATGATGGGCACTTATAGGAGGCACTGATGGGCACTAATAGGAGGCATTGATGGGCACTTATAGGAGGCACTGATGGGCACTGATGGGAGGCATTGATGGGTACTGATAGGAGGCATTGATGGGCACTTATAGGAGGCACTGATGGGCCCTTTTAGGAGGCACTGATGGCTGCACTAATAGGAGGCATTGATGGGCACTGATAGGAGACACTGATGGCTGCACTGATAAAAGGCATTGATGGGCACTTATAGGAGGCACTGACTGATGGGCATTGATGGGCACTGATAGGAGGCAATGATGGGCACTTATAGGAGGCACTGATAGGAGGCATTGATGGGCACTGATAGGAGGCAATGATCGGCACTTATAGGAAGCACTGATGAGCACTGATGGGAGGCATCGGTGGGCACTTATAGAAGGCACTGATATGAGGCATTGATGGGCCCTTTTAGGAGGCACTGATGGCTGCACTGATAAAAGGCATTGATGGGCACTGATAAGAGACACTGATGGCTGCACTGACAGGAAGCATTGATGGGCACTTATAGGAATCACTGACTGATGGGCATTGATGGGCACTGATAGGAGGCAATGATGGGCACTTATAGGAGGCACTGATGGGCACTGATAGAAGGCATTGATGGGCGCTGAGAGGAGGCATTGATGGGCACTTATAGGAGGCACTGATAGGAGGCACTGATGGGCCCTTTTAGGAGGTACTGATGGCTGCACTGATAGGAAACATTGATGGGCACTGATAGGAGACACTGATGGCTGCACTAATAGGAGGAATTGATGGGCACTTATGGGAGGCTCTGATGGGCACTGATAGGAGGAATTGATGGGCACTGATAGGAGGCACTGATGGGCACTTATAGAAGGCACTGATGGACACTGGTAGGAGGCATTGTTAGGCACTGATAGGAGGCATTGCTGGGCACTTATAGGAGGCATTGATGGGCACTGATAGGAGGCACTGATGGGCCCTTTAGGAGGCACTGATGGCTGCACTGATAGGAGGCATTGATGGACACTTATAGGAGACACTGATGGCTGCACTGATAGGAGGCATTCATGGGCACTTATAGGAGGCACTGATGGGCATTGATAGGAGGCAATGATGGGCACTTATAGGAGGCACTGATTTGCACTTATAGGAGGCACTCATGGGCACTCATAGGAGGCATTGATGGGCACTGATAGGAGGCATTGATGAGCACTGACAGGAGGCACTGATGGGCCTTTTTAGGAGGCGTTGATGGCTGCACTGATAGGAGGTATTGATGGGCACTGATAGGAGACACTGATGGCTGCACTGATAGGAGACATTGATGGGCACTGATAGGAGACACTGATGGCTGCACTGATAGGAGGCATTAATGGGCACTTATAGGAGACACTGATGGGCACTGATAGGAGGCATTGGTGGGCACTGATAGGAGACACTGATGGCTGCATTGATAGGAGGCATTGATGGGCACTGATAGGAGGCATTGGTGGGCACTGATAGGAGACACTGATGGCTGCATTGATAGGAGGCATTGATGGGCACTGATAAGGAGGCACTGATAGGAGGCATTGATGGGCACTGATAGGAGGCATTGATGGGCACTGATGGGCACTGATAGGAGGCACTGATATGAGGCACTGATGAGCACTGATAGGAGGCATTGATAGGCACTGATAGTTGGCGCTGATGAGCCCTGATAGGATGCACTGATGAGCGCAGATAGGCTGCATTGATGAGCACTGATAAGCAGCACTGATAGGAGGCACTAATGTGCACTGATAGATGGCATTGATGGGCACTGATAGGCTGCACTGATGAACACTGATAGGCAGAACTCAGGCAGAATTGATGAGCTCTGATAGGTGGCATTGAAGAGCACTGATAGGTGGCACTGATAGGCAGCATTTATGAGCACTGATGGGCATTGAGTGCTGATAGATACTGATAGATGGCATTGATGAGCACTGATAGGTGGCACTGGTGAGCACAGATAGACAGCATTGATGAGCACTGATAGATGCTGATAGGCAGCATTGATGAACACTGATAGGCAGCATTGATGAGCACTGATAGGCAGCACTGATGAGCACTGATAGATGGCACTGATGGGCAGCATTGAAGAGTACCGATAGGTGGCACTGAGGGATGCTGTTAGGCAGCATTAATGAGTACTGATAGGTGGTGCTGATAGGCAGAATTGATGGGTACTAATAGGCGGCATTGATGAGCACTGATAGGTAATACTTGTAGGTGGAATTGAACAGCACTGATAGGCAGCACTGATAGGCGGCATTGGTGAGCACTGATAGGCAGAATTGATGGGCCCTAATAGGTGGCATTGATGAGCACTGATAGGTGGCACTGATGATTGGGGCACTGATTATCAGTGTAAACAATTCACTTACATTCTTGACGGTTAACAGCAGTCCTTTCCTTACACAGACACAGCGTGGGAGGAATGGGCTACAGATAACCGGCAAGTCTGTTTACATGGGATCAGCTGATCACATGGTAAAGGGCCGCTGTGATTGTGCTGGATAAACATCCCAGGGGGCACGCAGGATGCAGGGATCTGGGAATATGTCCATGGACACCCTCCCAAAATTGGAAGCCCAAGGCTCGGATGGAAGGGTGGGGGCAGGGGGGCCGATCATGGTTTCTTGCACCAGGGTCCTGAAGGTTCTAGTAACGCCTCTGACTATGGGGCCAGGGCCAGAAGGGTTGTCTGTCCCGGGAGCTGAAGTAATCTGGAGCCTCAGCAGGGCGCATACACAAACCCCCCAGAACACAGATTGCCAATGTTCAGAGTGAAACAAAATGATGAACAGGTAGTGACTGCCAAAGAGTCTAAGAAAGATAGATGCAGTATCAGTGAGTTACATAATGTTAATATTATACAGTGGAGATAATAAGTACCCAATTAAGGTAGTAAGGATAATCAGAATCTGTGCACATAGGATAAAGATATGACCACAACCAAATTAACATAAACAATAATGTAGAAAGAAATATATAGAGACATCAAGGACAGTCCAGGAATCACCAAAAACAGTTATGCCCTGTACACACGACCGGTTTTGCCGTCGAAATAAACTCTGAAGGTTTTTTCAACGGAACTCTGCTCAAGCTGTCTTGCATACACACGGTCACACCAAATTCCGACCGTCCAGAACGCAGTGACGTACAACACATACAACGGGACTAGAAAACGGAAGTTTAATAGCTAGTAGCTTCCATCTTGTACTTGCTTTGGAGCATGTGTTGTTTCTGGTGCGTTGGAACAGCATACAGACAAGCGGTTTTTCCAATAGTAATTTGTTCCATCGGAAAAACATAGAACATGTTCTCTATCTAATTCTGTCTGAATTTTCGAGGTAAAAAGTCTGATGGGGCATACACACAGTCGGAATATACAATGAAAAGCTCCCATTAGAGGGAGAAAGTGGCTAACTGACAAAGCAGTGTGTGGAGTGACATTGTAAGTAGCTTACATGTGTGCCAAAAAAGAGATGTGCTGTTGTAGGATATAGCGTCTTCAATTGTGTGGCAAAAAGACTGTGTCCGGGGAGGCAGCATACAGTCTGCTCCATAAATATTGGGACATTGACACAATTCTAATCTTTTTGGCTCTATACACCACCACAATGGATTTCAGCTTTAATTTGAGGGTATTTACATCCAAATCAGCTGAACGGTGTAGGAATTACAACAGTTTGTATATGTGCCTCCCGCTTTCTAAGGGACCAAAAGTAATGGGACAGGTTAACAATCATCCATCAAACTTTCACTTTTTTAATAATTAGTTGCAAATCCTTTGCAGTCAATTACAGCCTGAAGTGTGGAACGCATAGACATCACCAGACACTGGGTTTCATCCCTGGTAATGCTCTGACAGGCCTCTACTGCAACTGTGTTCAGTTCCTGCTTGTTCTTGGGGCATTTTCCCTTCAGTTTTGTCTTCAGCAAGTGAAATGCATGCTCAATCGGATTCAGGTCAAGTGATTGACTTGGCCATTGCATAACATTCCACTTCTTTCCCTTAAAAAACTCTTGGTTGCTTGTGCAGTATGCTTCGGGTCATTGTCCATCTGAACTGTGAAGCTCCGTCCAATGAGTTCTGAAGCATTTTGCTGAACATGAGCAGATAATATTGCCCGAAACACTTCAGAATTCACCCTGCTGCTTTTGTCAGCAGTCACATCATCAATAAATACAAGAGAACCAGTTCCATTGGCAGCCATACATGCCCACGCCATGACACTACCACCACCATGCTTCACTGATGAGGTGGTATGCTTTGGATCATTTCATATTCTCCATACTCTTCTCTTCCCATTCCTCTGGTACAAGTTGATCTTGGTCTCATCTGTCCATAGGATGTTGTTCCAGAACTGCGAAGGCTTTTTTAGATGTTGTTTGGCAAACTCTAATCTGGCCTTCCTGTTTTTGAGGCTCACTAATGGTTTACATCTTATGGTGAACCCTCTGTATTCACTCTGGTGAAGTCTTCTCTTGATTGTTGACTTTGACACACATACACCTACCTCCTGGAGAGTGTTCTTGATCTGGCCAACTGTTGTGAAGGGTGTTTTCTTCACCAGGGAAAGAATTCTTCGGTCATCCACCACAGCTGTTTTCCGTGGTCTTCCGGGTCTTTTGGTGTTGCTGAGCTCACCGGTGCATTCTTTCTTTTTAAGGATGTTCCAGACAGTTGATTTGGCCACACTTAATGTTTTTGCTATCTCTCTGATAGATTTGTTTTGTTTTTTCAGCCTAATGATGGCTCACTTCACTGATAGTGACAGCTCTTTGGATCTCATATTGAGCGTTGACAGCAACAGATTCCAAATGCAAATAGCACACTTGAAATGAACTCTGGACCTTTTATCTGCTCCTTGTAAATGGGATAATGAGGGAATAACACACACCTGGCCATGGAACAGCTGAGCAGCCAATTGTCCCATTACTTTTGGTCCCTTAAAAAGTGGGAGGCACATATACAAACTGTTGTAATTCCTACACCGTTCACCTGATTTAGATGTAAATACCCTCAAATTAAAGCTGAAAGTCTGCAGTTAAAGCACATCTTGTTCATTTCATGTCAAATCTATTTTGGTGGTGTATAGAGCCAAAACGATTAGAATTGTGTTGATGTCCCAATATTTATGGACCTGACTGTATATACGCCCCGCATGTATGCCCGCTGACTCCTACCAACGTCAAGCTGGCACGGCATATGCAGGGAGGGCCTCCGACACAGGCGGTGAACACCACCCATGGCAGATGCCCACATTCCCCAGCTATGTCGGCTGAGATGGAGAGACTAATGCTCCACGCCCTGACGCCAAGATGACGTCACACGTGAGACATGGTGCGAGACACTGATGCGCTGTGGGTACCCACCCACGCCCCCCGCCCCAGCCAGGATCGAAGGGAGGGGGGAAGAGGGGACACGCATAGAGCATCACAGCTCCGGGGCATAAGACATCAAAACGGCCCTAGATGTAGAGAGACCACAGCTCACCCCCAGACTAAATATGACGCAACAGTGCTGCATGATCTCATGGACACAACATACCTGTGTCCCGAGCATACAAGGCCTGGATATGGTACATTACCACCTAAGGCTTGAAAATCCCACACATGGGCGGCAGATGAACACTACCAGCCCAGTCAAAAAGCCTCCATCCCTAATGCATGTCAAGAAAGGGGGTATTTAATGAACTCTCCAGTATCTTCTCAACTATAAAATTAAACAAACAGGTCTATAGTTACTGGGTAAAGACTTTGTTCCCTTTTAAAATATAGGCACCACATTGGCCCTACGCCAATCCAGTGGTACTATTCCAGTCATTAATGAGTCCCTAAAAATTGACAAAAATTTTGGCAAAAATTGAAACAATGGCTTTGAAACGACAGAGCTTAATTCTTTTAGGATCCATGGGTGGATGTCATCTGGTCCAGGTGCTTCATTCACCTTTATTCTGTCTAAATATTTCTGAACCATATCACTTTTGAGCCATTGTGGATCATTTGGGGCTGTGTCATTACCACCCCCATTATGGACTTGAGCTCCCCATGCTCCTTTGTATACACAGAACTGAAGAAAGTATTCAGTACATTTGCCTTCTCTTTGTCTCCAGTCTCCCACTCTAGATTATTTTGTAAATGGCCTACATGCTCAGACCTGACCTCTTTACTATTAAAATATTTGAAGATCTTTTTGGGGTTTGTCCTACTATCTTTTGCAATCTGTCTGTATATGCGTTAATGCTTATTATGGCACCACATAACACAGTGCACCACAATGCCTATATGGTAGTGCGTTGTGGTGCATTGCATTGTTAAAAAAAGGCCATGTGTGTTTTTCATCCATTTTGGTACATTAACAGCCCATTCATACTGATGAACACACATCACCCTTTTTTATCAACTTTTTGTTAACAGGGGCTTTCAGATTCACATACGCCCTCCCAACTTCAGACCCCCACAACCACCAGATAAGGTTGTGGGGAAGGGGCCCTTGTCCTCATCAACATAGTAGCCCCCAGTGCATATGGTCTGGTATGGACCTCTTCCTGGCCAGCCAGGCTGCATGTTTAGATAAGAGTCTAATATGGTTTTTGGGGGAACCTCATGCATTTGGGGCCCATTCACACTTCTATTGTTCCATTGAGAATGTACATGTGTTAATGCTTGTTATGGAATCACATAATACTGTACTCCACGATGCCTATATGGTGGTGCGTTGTGGTGCACTGCAGTGTTAAAAAAAAGGTCATGTTTGTTTTTCATCAATTGTTGTGCATCGGTATTGGCAGCCCATTCATAATGATGAACATGCATCACCCTTTTTTATCAATGTGGCGTGCCACAAACACACGATATATATGATATGTTGTCCCTGAGAGGACACCTATCCACAGTAGCTGCTACAAATGTGTTTGTGTAGATCACTTCCAAGCTAATCTCTTCCAAGGAGTGTAAAGGTCCGCCTGGTCACCTGACCACTGTTAAGTCCCTGTTCACACCGGTGTCGCATCCCATTGCCTGCAATGGAACCGTTCATGTCACAGCGATTACGAAAAAGGTTCCTGCACTACTTTTACCGATTTTATTGCGACTTGCATAGACATCTGTTAAAAGAAGTCTCAAGCCGCAATTAAATCCTCAGTGCAAATCAAACTAATGTGCGGCTTTGAAATTGCACTGAA
This sequence comes from Aquarana catesbeiana, assembly GCF_042186555.1. Lineage (NCBI taxonomy): Eukaryota > Metazoa > Chordata > Amphibia > Anura > Ranidae > Aquarana > Aquarana catesbeiana. The sequence continues at coordinate 62,827,344 of NC_133331.1, read as the reverse complement.
GAAACACGATTTCAATGCTGCAACAGTGCGAACCAGGGCTTAATGCAGATTACCAGTCCTTAGATGTTGCAGCTGCCTTTATTTTCCTTAATCACACTTTTTCCTTTATTTCCACCTGGTGATCCTGCCAGTAACACAATTCCTGTCCATGGATGATAAGGCTCACTTATTTTATTATGTCTATGAAAGAAGAGACAACCACTCACTGGAAAACAGGAAGTGTGTTGTGACTGCAGAACACCTTCACCTCTCCTCTCCTCCATAACAAGGGGGTGGGGGGTCCTCAGAAATGGCTGGAAACAATATAACTGGCAGGCAGAGAGCACAGGAGGTTAATAGTTTTCTGGCAGGATCAACAGATCTACATACAGATATACTGTATATATACACACTATATTATCAAAAGTATTAGGACACCTGCCTTTACATGCAAATGACATTTAATGGCATCCCAGTTTTAGTCTGTAGGGTTCAATATTGAGTTGGCCCACCCTTTGCAGCTATAACAGCTTCAACTCTTCTGGGAAGGCTGTCCACAAGATTTAGGAGTGTGTCTATGGGAATGTTTGATCATTCTTCCAGAAGCGTATCTGTGAGGTCAGGCACTGATGTTGGACGAGAGGGCCTGGCTCACAGTCTCTGCTCTAATTTATCCCAAAGGTGTTCTATTGGGTTGAGGTCAGGACTCTGTGCAGGCCAGTCAAGTTCCTCCACCCCAAACTCACTCATCTATGTCTTTATGGTCCTTGCTTTGTGCACTGGTGTGCAGTCTTGTTGGAACAGGAAGGGGCCATCCCCAAACTATTCCCACAAAGTTGGGAGCATGAAATTTTCCAAAAAGTCTTGGTATGCTGACGCCTTCAGAGCAGTGTTCATTTTGGCAGCAAATTTTGATTTAGTTTAAGTCTTATGCCCTGTACACACGGTCGGATTTTCCAATGGAAAAAGTGCGATCGGATTGTGTTGTCGGAAATTCCGATCGTGTGTGGGCTCCATCAGACTTTTTCCGTCGGAATTTCCGACACACAAAGTTTGAGAGCAGGATATAAAATTTTCCAACAACAAAATCCGATTGTTTAAATTCCGATCGTGTGTACATAAATCCGACGCATAAAATGCCACGCATGCTCAGAATAAATTAAGAGATAAAAGCTATTGGCTACTACCCCGTTTATAGTCCCGACATACGTGTTTTACGTCACCATGTTCAGAACAATTGGATTTTCCGACAACTTTGTGTGACCGTGTGTGTGCAAGACGAGTTTGGCCCAAAATCCATCTGAAAAAATCCGATGGATTTTGTTGTCGGAATGTCGATCAATGTCTGATCGTGTGTACAGGGCATAAGGACTAAAATGGAATTTTAGATTTAGTCAGATTTTAGTCTTCTGCAAGTGTTTTAGTTTTAGTCATATTTAGTTGACTAAATCTCCAGTACATTTTAGTCGACTATAATCGAATGTGTTTAGTTAAATAATGGATTATTTAAGCATTTTTCCAGAATTTCAAAACTCATACGCTCCTGGAGTAAAAAAAAAAACACATATCATGTTATTATTTATGGTTGGAACAAACTACACAGATGTAGCCTTCTTTATTCTGTAAATCCAAGTTTCTTTACAAAAATATTGCTTTTTTGAGTCACACAGCTTCATTCCTTGCTATAAAGTGCTACTTTTCTGTTGTTGAGAATGAGAACATGTAGCCCAAAGCCCACCCACACACTGCACAGTCAATTAAATCACTGTGTGAACAAATGCTTGCACGAGTGGGACATATCAACAAGGAAGATCATAAGCATTATAACAGACAATTGGAGTAAAGCCTCGTACACACAATCGTATTTTCCGCAGACAAAACCTCTGACTTTTTTTCAAAGGGCGTTGGCCAGGAACTTGTCTTGTATATAAACGGCAAGGAATTGTCGGCCAACAAACACAAACGTAGTGACGTACTACGTGGTTTTTCAGCTCTTTAGTGACACCCTTTGGGCTCCTTCTGCTAATTTTGTGCTAGAAATTACACAATGGCACAGAAAATGAAAGAGAAAGTGAACCAGCGTTTTGCTTCATTCTTAGATCCAAGTAATTGATGAAATGTTCCCACCAGTGCTTGCAGCAGCTGCTTGTTTTTTTGTCACTTCTGCTGTCTGTGAAAACACTTGTTGATGTGGCGGATGAAAATATTCAGGAACTGCTTAAGAAGGCAGAGGAGTATGCCTGTGTCGTAAGAAAATCCACACTGTCCCACTTACAAGATGAGGATGTGTCTGACTCTGAAGGTGATGTGTAAGAGGAGAATATTGAAAAATCACAGGAAGGGGAAGAAGCACCATTCACATCGAAGCAGCTAGTCGTTCGGTTTCTTTCAAAATGCCGCAGAAGACCCAGGCAGGCAGAGCACCTCCCCAAACAGGCAGCATAGAGCAGTAGATTAGTCTGACTGGTAATCTGGTTCATACTATGCATTTTGCTATGGCCGTCTCACTGGCCTCCATGGCCTGTTGTTCCTTAGAGCCAATTTTGTATTTTGAAACACTTAAAAGTGCAAATAGTTTACTGTGGTGGTGCACTGGCTTGACTTGGCCTGTCATTGGAGTTTTTATGTATTGAATTAGGGGCAAAAAATCAAGTTATTCTGATTTTACTTTCTCTCTCACCCCACACAGTCAGCTCTAATTGGTCTCTCTATAATATATAATATACTACTACATGTATGGCCCTTCCCAAGGCCGGCCTTAGGCCTTTAGGTGCCCTGTGCCATGCGAAAATTATTGACAGTGCCTCTCCCAGTGACCACATTCCTCTATATACACTTAGCAAAATTATAAACGCAACACTTTTGTGTTTTCCCCTATGTATTATGAGCTGAATGCAAAGATCGACTTTTTCTATGTACAGGCCTATTCTCTCAAATATTGTTCACAAATTTGTCTAAATCTGTGTTAGTGAGCACTTCTCCTTTGCCGAGATAATCCATCCACCTCACAGGTGTGGCATATCAATATGAAGATTTGACAGCATGATTACAACATAAGGCCACTCTAAAATGTGCAGTTTTATCACACAGCACAGTGCCACAGATGTCACAAGTTTTGAGGGAGCGTGCAATTGGCATGCTGACTGCAGGAATGTCCACCAGAGCTGTTGCCCTTGAATTAAATTTTCATTTCTCTACCATAAGCCATCTCCAAAGGCGTTTAAGAGAATTTGGCAGTACATCCAATCAACCTTACAACCGCAGACCAAGTGTAACCACACCAGCCCAGGACCTCCACATCCAGCATCTTCACCTCCAAGATCGTCTGAGACCAGCCACCCGGACAGCTGCTGCAACAATCAGTTTGCAACACCAAAGAATTTCTGCACAAATTGTCAGAAACCGTCTCAGGGAAGCTCATCTGCATGCTCGTCATCCTCATCGCGGTCTCGACTTGAGTGGCTCCCAAACCCTTTATTTCATAAATTTCTTGGATGATGGTACAACCCTTGTTTGATTATGCATATTCATTAACCACTTGACGACCGCCTCACGCCGATGTACGTCGGCAAGGTGGCACGGACAGGCAAAATCACGTACATGTACGTGATTTGCCTTCCGCGGGTGGGGGGTCCGATCGGTCCCCCCCCCGGTGCCCGAGGCGGTCGCCATTTGTTCCCGGGCGATGAGAGGTGAGGGGGCGGCCATCCATTGTTGGCCACCCCCTCCCGATCGCTCCCGGCGAATGAAAATGCTTCCTTTCCCTCTGTAATGTAAACAGAGGGAAAGGAAGTGATGTCATCTCTCCTCGAGTCGGTCTTTTTGATCCGACGCAGAGGAGAGAAGACATCCAAGTAAGTGCACCAACACTACACTTACAGTAGAACACGCAGGCACACATTTCACCCCCCTGTCACCCCCCGATCACCCCCCGATCACCCCCCTGTACCCCCTGTCACTCTGTCACCAATAGCAGTTTTTTTTTTTTTTGCATTGGTGTCAGTTTGTGTCAGTTAGAAGTGTTAGGGCAGTTAGGTTAGCCCCCTTTAGGTCTAGGGTACCCCCCCTTAGGTCCAGGGTACCCCCCTAACCCCCCCTAATAAAAGTTAACCCCTTGATTACCCCCCGTCACCAGTGTCGCTAAGCGATCGTTTTTCTGATCGCTGTATTAGTGACACAGGTGACGCTAGTTAGGGAGGTAAGTATATAGGTTCGCTGTCAGTGTTTTATAGCGACAGGGACCCCCATATACTACCTGCTAAAGGTTTTAACCCCCTGATTGCCCCCTAGTTAACCCTTTCACCAGCGATCACCGTATAACTGTTACGGGTGACGCTGGTTAGCTAGTTTGTTTTTTGTAGTTTATTACAGTTTATTACAGTTTATTATAGTTTTAGGGCACCCGCCGTTTATTACCCTATAAAGGTTTAACCCCCTAATTGCCCGGCGGTGATAGAAGTTAAGTTTTTAGGATCAGATAAGGTCTGCGTCGCCCCAGGCAGCGTCAGGTTAGCGCCAGTACCGCTAAAACCCACGCACGCAGCATACACCTCCCTTAGTGCTATAGTATCTGAACGGATCGATATCTGATCCGATCAGATCTATACTCCCCAGCAGTTTAGGGTTCCCTGAAACGCAGTGTTAGCGGGATCAGCCCAGATACCTGCTAGCACCTGCGTTTTGCTCCTCGGCCCAGCCCTGCCCAGCCCACCCAAGTGCAGTATCGATCGATAACTGTCACTTACATAACACTAAGCACACATAACTGCAGCGTTCGCAGAGTCAGGCCTGATCCCTGCGATCGCTAACAGTTTTTTGGTAGCGTTTTTATACAGTCGCCAACAGTCAGGAGCTTTTTTGCCTGTGAGTCTCACTAGTGTACCCCTAAATTTAGAGGCCAAAATGGCAAATCGAAGGTACACTAGTGAAGAGGCCTACACGTTTCTGAGTATGACAGATAGTGAAGAGGAAGTCACTCATCTGTCAAGTTCAGGCTCAGAATACGAACCTGTAGAGGACAGCGGCTCCATGACAGATAGCTCTGACGACAGAGTTGTGGTCCCTGCTAGAGTCAGGCGTACCAGACCCCATTCTTCTTCTTCTGTCCTTGAAGTGCAAGAACCGCAGGGCTCTCGTATGGAGCAGAGAAGTACTAGCGCCGCTATTCCTTCTGGTGAACTGGCAAGCACCAGCGGCCTAGTACACCCTGGTCGTACATCCAGCACTGCAGTATCACGTGGTGACGTGGCGAGTCCCATAAGTGCAGTTCAAGCTGGCGAGGTGGCAAGCACTAGTAGTGTCCCGCTGCCACCAAGAAGACAAAGACAGGCCCGTCGTGCCCATAGTGCCCTTCCTGCTGCATTGGCCAATCCGAATTGGGAACCTTCCACTTCTGCAGCACCCGTACTTCCCCCTTTCACTGGCCAACCCGGAATTCAGGTGGAAACAGTTGACTTTACGCCACTGGATTTTTATTCACTGTTTTTCACCGAAGATCTCTATAGATCTATTGTGGACCAAAGCAATTTATACGCTGGTCAACACATCGCCGCTAATCCCCAGTCCTCCCTTGCCAGAGATTGGAGACCAATTACGGTCTCCGAATTTAAGACCTTTCTGGGCCTTTCCCTCCTCATGGGGTTGAATAAAAAGAGTAAGTTGCGGTCATATTGGTCCACTGACCCAATTTACCATTCACCCTTGTTCTCTGCTTCCATGGCCAGGGCACGATACGAGCAGATTTTGCGGTTCATGCACTTCAACGACAATGAACTCTGTCGTCCTCGTGGAGACCCTGCATACGATCGGCTCTACAAAATTCGGCCCCTCGTAAACCACTTCAACCAACGTTTTGCAGACTTGTTTACCCCCCATCAAGTTGTCTGCGTTGATGAGTCCCTGATTAAGTTTTCTGGCCGCTTGTCATTCAAACAGTACCTTCCCAGCAAGCGTGCCAGATACGGGGTCAAGATGTATAAGCTCTGTGACAGGGCCACAGGCTATACATGTAGATTTATGGTTTACGAGGGCAAAGATAGTCACGTAGAGCCGATCAACTGCCCTGACTACATAGGAAGCGCTGGCAAGATAGTGTGGGACTTGGTGTCACCCTTATTCGGAAAGGGGTACCACTTGTACGTGGACAATTATTATACGAGCGTGCCACTTTTTAGTCACTTGTTTGATCAGCAGATTGGAGCATGTGGCACCGTGCGACCTAATCGCCGGGGCTTTCCCCAGCGGCTTGTAGATTCCCGTCTTAGGCTGGGGGAGAGAGCCTGCTTGAAGTATAATAATTTGCTCGCTATGAAGTGGAGGGATAAGAAGAATGTTTTCGTTCTCACCTCCCTTCATGCAGACACGACGACCCAAATTTCTACGGCGACTGGTGTTGTGGAGAAACCCCTCTGTGTCCACGAATACAACCTTAATATGGGAGGGGTGGACCTCAACGACCAGTTGTTGGCGCCGTACTTAGTTGCCCGTAAGGCCAGACGCTGGTACAAAAAAGTGTCTGTATACTTATTTCAATTGGCTTTGCTGAATGCTCATGTGCTATACAGAGCTTCAGGACAGACTGGATCCTTCCTTAAATTCCAGGAAGAGATCGTCAGAGCCCTTCTGTTTCCAGACGGTGCTCTACCTCACCTTCCCCAACCAAATGCAGTAAGCCGGCTGCATGAGCGGCATTTTCTTTATGCCATCCCGAGTACCCCTACCCAACGAGCCCCCCAAAAAAGATGTCGTGTCTGTAGCAAGCGCGGATTTAGGCGTGACACCCGGTCTTATTGTCCCTCCTGTCCTGGCAATCCTGGTCTTTTCATGGGTGAATGCTTTGAACGCTACCATACATTAGTTGAGTATTAGCGTAGGGTTCAGCACTGCACAGACTAGGCACACTAACACAGGGTCTCCCAAGATGCCATTGCATTTTGAGAGACCCAAACCTGGAACAAGTTACAAAAGTTAAAAGTTACTAAAAAAAAGTGTAAAAAAAAAATTTAAAAAAAATTAAAAAAAATAAAAACAAAAAAAAATATAAAATAAAAAAACCAAAAATAGTTGTTGTTTTATTGTTCTCTCTCTCTCTATTCTCTCTCTATTGTTCTTCTCTTTTTTACTCTATTCTATTCTGCAATGTTTTATTGTTATTATGTTTTACCATGTTTCCTTTTCAGATTTTTCATACTTTACCGTTTACTTTGTTTTGTTGGTAACCATTTTATTGTTTTCAGGTACACCATTCAGTTGCAGCGCGGATTTATTTATCTTGACAGCAACAGCGTTTGCTCCCACGATATCTAAAGCCGTGACTCCAGCGCTGTCGGAGGTGATTTCACCACCACAGTTACATACTTCAGCATATATGCCGAAGCGTGGGGGCAGCAGTGGGTGGAGGAGCAATTTGCTCCTGCCTTTTGCGGGAGGATGCCCCCATGCTTCGGCATATATATATATTTTAGGCACAGGTTGCGTTAAATGTTTTATTTTTTACTATGTTTTTTTTTTGTATTTGCTTTGCAGGTATGGTAAGTCTTACTGTTATACTGTAATGTTACTTTGTTTTATTGTTAACCATCATTTGCTTAGCAGGTACGCCATTCAGTTGCAGCGCGGATTTATTTATCTTGACAGCAACAGCGTTTGCTCCCACGATATATAAAGCCGTGACTCCAGCGCTGTCGGAGGTGATTTCACCACCACAGTTACATACTTCAGCATATATGCCGAAGCGTGGGGGCAGCAGTGGGTGGAGGAGCAATTTGCTCCTGCCTTTTGCGGGAGGATGCCCCCATGCTTCGGCATATATATATTTTAGGCACAGGTTGCGTTAAATGTTTTATTTTTTACTATGTTTTTTTTTTGTATTTGCTTTGCAGGTATGGTAAGTCTTACTGTTATACTGTAATGTTACTTTGTTTTATTGTTAACCATCATTTGCTTAGCAGGTACGCCATTCAGTTGCAGCGCGGATTTATTTATCTTGACAGCAACAGCGTTTGCTCCCACGATATATAAAGCCGTGACTCCAGCGCTGTCGGAGGTGATTTCACCACCACAGTTACATACTTCAGCATATATGCCGAAGCGTGGGGGCAGCAGTGGGTGGAGGAGCAATTTGCTCCTGCCTTTTGCGGGAGGATGCCCCCATGCTTCGGCATATATAAATGGTGCATGTATGCCCATCATTAGAAGTGGGTGGATGAAGGGAGGTATTCTAATGGTGGGCATACCCACCGATCAATATCTTTTTTTCGTTCAGCCCACAGGCTGCATGAAAAAAAAGTTTACAATATATGCCTAACAAGGACCAGCAACGTACTGGTATGTTGCTGGACTTTGAGTGGTTATACCAGAATGATGCCTGCAGGTTTAGGTATCATCTTGGTATCATTCTTTTAAGCCAGCGGTCGGCTTTCATGTAAAAGCAATCCTAGTGGCTAATTAGCCTCTAGACTGCTTTTGCAAGCAGTGGGAGGGAATGCCCCCCCCTCCCCCACCGTCTTCCATGTTTTTCTCTGGCTTTCCTGTCCCAACAGGGAACCTGAAAATGCAGCCGGTCATTCAGCCAGCTGACCATAGAGCTGATCAGAGACCAGAATGGCTCCAAACATCTCTATGGCCTAAGAAACTGGAAGCTACGAGCATTTTATGACTTAGATTTCGCCGAATGTAAACAGCGCCATTGGGAAATTGGGAAAGCATTTTATCACACCGATCTTGGTGTGATCAGATGCTTTGAGGGCAGAGGAGAGATCTAGGGTCTAATAGAGCCCAATTTTTTAAAAAAAGAGTACCTGTCACTACCTATTGCTATCATAGGGGATATTTACATTCCCTGAGATAACAATAAAATTAATTTTAAAAAAATAAAAATGAAAGGAACAGTTTAAAAATAAGATAAAAAAGCAAAAAAATAATAAAGAAAAAAAAAAAAAAAAAAAAAGCACCCCTGTCCCCCCCTGCTCTCGCGCAAAGGCGAACGCAAGCGTCGGTCTGGCGTCAAATGTAAACAGCAATTGCACCATGCATGTGAGGTATCACCGCGAAGGACAGAACAAGGGCAGTAATTTTAGCAGTAGACCTCCTCTGTAAATCTAAAGTGGTAACCTGTAAAGGCTTTTAAAGGCTTTTAAAAATGTATTTATTTTGTCGCCGCTGCGCGTTTGTGCGCAATTTTAAAGCATGTCATGTTTGGTATCCATGTACTCGGCCTAAGATCATCTTTTTTATTTCATCAAACATTTGGGCAATATAGTGTGTTTTAGTGCATTAAAATTTAAAAAAGTGTGTTTTTTCCCCAAAAAATGCGTTTGAAAAATCGCTGCGCAAATACTGTGTGAAAAAAAAATATGAAACACCCACCATTTTAATCTGTAGGGCATTTGCTTTAAAAAAAATATATAATGTTTGGGGGTTCAAAGTAATTTTCTTGCAAAAAAAAATTATTGTTTCATGTAATCAAAAAGTGTCAGAAAGGGCTTTGTCTTCAAGTGGTTAGAAGAGTGGGTGATGTGTGACATAAGCTTCTAAATGTTGTGCATAAATTGCCAGGACAGTTCAAACCCCCCCCAAATGACCCCATTTTGGAAAGTAGACACCCCAAGCTATTTGCTGAGAGGCATGTCGAGTCCATGGAATATTTTATATTGTGACACAAGCTGCGGGAAAGAGACAAATATTTTTTTTTTTTTTTTTTTTTTTGCACAAAGATGTCACTAAATGATATATTGCTCAAACATGCCATGGGAATATGTGAAATTACACCCCAAAATACATTCTGTTGCTTCTCCTGAGTATGGGGATACCACATGTGTGGGACTTTTTGGGAGCCTAGCCGCGCACGGGACCCTGAAAAACAAGCCCCGCCTTCAGGCTTTCTAAGGGCGTAAATTTTTGATTTCACTCTTCACTGCCTAGCACAGTTTCGGAGGCCATGGAATGCCCAGATAGCACAACCCCCCCCCAAATGACCCCATTTTGGAAAATAGACACCCCAAGCTATTTGCTGAGAGGTATAGTGAGTATTTTGCAGACCTCACTTTTTGTCACAAACTTTCGAAAATTGAAAAAAGAAAAAAAAAATACATTTTTTTTGTCTTTCTTCATTTTCAAAAACAAATGAGAGCTGCAAAATACTCACCATGCCTCTCAGCAAATAGCTTGGGGTGTCTACTTTCCAAAATGGGGTCATTTGGGGGGGTTTTGTGCCATCTTGGCATTTTATGGCCTTCAAAACTGTTATAGGAAGTGAGGAGTGAAATCAAAAATTTATGCCCTTAGAAATCCTGAAGGCGGTGCTTGGTTTTCGGGGCCCCGTACGCGGCTAGGCTCCCAAAAAGTCCTAAACATGTGGTATCCCCATACTCAGGAGAAGCAGCAGAATGTATTTTGGGGTGTAATTCCATATATGCCCATGGCATGTTTGAGCAATATATCATTTAGTGACAACTTTGTGCAAAAAAAAAAAAAAAAAAAAAAAAGTGTTACTTTCCCGCAACTTGTGTCAAAATATAAAATATTCCATGGACTCAACATGCCTCTCAGCAAATAGTTTGGGGTGTCTACTTTCCAAAATGGGGTCATTTGGGGGGGGTTTGTGCCATCTTGGCATTTTATGGCCTTCAAAACTGTGATAGGTAGTGAGGAGTCAAATCACAACATTACGCCCTTAGAAATCCTGAAGGCGGTGCTTGGTTTTCGGGGCCCCGTATGCGGCTAGGCTCCCAAAAAGTCCCACACATGTGGTATCCCCATACTCAGGAGAAGCAGCTAAATGTATTTTGGGGTGCAATTCCACATATGCCCATGGCCTGTGTGAGAAATATATCATTTAGTGACAACTTTGTGCAAAAAAAAAAAAAATTGTCACTTTCCCGCAACTTGTGTCAAAAAATAAAATATTCCATGGACTCAACATGCCTCTCAGCAATTACCTTGGGGTGTCTACTTTCCAAAATGGGGTCATTTGGGGGGGTTTTGTGCCATCTTGGCATTTTATGGCCTTCAAAACTGTGATAGGAAGTGAGGAGTGAAATCAAAAATTTATGCCCTTAGAAATCCTGAAGGCGGTGCTTGGTTTTCGGGGCCCCGTAGGCGGATAGGCTCCCAAAAAGTCCTAAACATGTGGTATCCCCATACTCAGGAGAAGCAGCAGAATGTATTTTGGGGTGTAATTCCACATATGCCCGTGGCATGTTTGAGCAATATATCATTTAGTGACAACTTTGTGCAAAAAAAAAAAAAAAAAAAAAAAAAGTGTTACTTTCCCGCAACTTGTGTCAAAATATAAAATATTCCATGGACTCAACATGCCTCTCAGCAAATAGTTTGGGGTGTCTACTTTCCAAAATGGGGTCATTTGGGGGGGTTTTGTGCCATCTTGGCATTTTATGGCCTTCAAAACTGTGATAGGTAGTGAGGAGTCAAATCACAACATTACGCCCTTAGAAATCCTGAAGGCGGTGCTTGGTTTTCGGGGCCCCGTATGCGGCTAGGCTCCCAAAAAGTCCCACACATGTGGTATCCCCATACTCAGGAGAAGCAGCTAAATGTATTTTGGGGTGCAATTCCACATATGCCCATGTCCTGTGTGAGAAATATATCATTTAGTGACAACTTTGTGCAAAAAAAAAAAAAATTGTCACTTTCCCGCAACTTGTGTCAAAAAAGAAAGTATTCCATGGACTCAACATGCCTCTCAGCAAATAGCTTGGGGTGTCTACTTTCCAAAATGGGGTCATTTGGGGGGGTTTTGTGCCATCTGGGCATTTTATGGCCTTCAAAACTGTGATAGGTAGTGAGGAATGAAATCAAAAATTTATGCCCTTAGAAATCCTGAAGGCGGTGATTGGTTTTCGGGGCCCCGTACGCGGCTAGGCTCCCAAAAAGTCCCACACATGTGGTATCCCCATACTCAGGAGAAGCAGCTGAATGTATTTTGGGGTGCAATTCCACATAGGCCCATGGCCTGTGTGAGCAATATATCATTTAGTGACAACTTTTTGTAAATATTTTTTTTTTTTTTTTTTTTGTCATTATTCAATCACTTGGGACAAAAAAAATAAATATTCAATGGGTTCAACATGCCTCTCAGCAATTTCCTTGGGGTGTCTACTTTCCAAAATGGGGTCATTTGGGGGGGTTTTGTACTGCCCTGCCATTTTAGCACCTCATGAAATGACATAGGCAGTCATAAACTAAAAGCTGTGTAAATTCCAGAAAATGTACCCTAGTTTGTAGACGCTATAACTTTTGCGCAAACCAATGAATATACGCTTATTAACTTTTTTTTTACCAAAGACATGTGGCCGAATAAATTTTGGCCTAAATGTATGACTAAAATTGAGTTTATTGGATTTTTTTTATAACAAAAAGTAGAAAATATCATTTTTTTTCAAAATTTTCGGTCTTTTTCCGTTTGTAGCGCAAAAAATAAAAACGGCAGAGGTGATCAAATGCCATCAAAAGAAAGCTCTATTTGTGGGAAGAAAAGGACGCAAATTTCGTTTGGGTACAGCATTGCATGACCGCGCAATTAAAAGTTAAAGTGATGCAGTGCCAAATTGGAAAAAGACCTCTGGTCCTTAGGCAGCATAATGGTCCGGGGCTCAAGTGGTTAATACTGCTCGTAGAGGCCACCCACATTTTTCTGACTGGAGATCGTTGTCGTAACCAACTTGAGTGGGCAAATGCTCACATTCGATGGCACTTTGGAGAGGTGTTCACTTCACGGATGAATCCCAGTTTTCACTGTACAGGGCAGATGGCAGACAGCGTGTATGGCATTATGTGGGTGAGCGGTTTGCTGATGTCAACGTTTTTGTGCACAGTTGTTTATTCAGCTTGCTTTATCCTCTGCGTATCACCCGCATTCTAATGGGGCCACAGAACGAGCCAATCAGTTCTTGGAGCAATTCCTACATTGCTATATTTCTAACCATCATAACAACTGGTCAGACCTATTACCATGGGCAGAGTTTGCCCACAACAGTGCTTTGAATTCTGCTTCCCGATTGTCCCTGTGTATGGCGAATTATGGTTTCCAACCTTCCATTTTGCCTTACTAGTTTGTTCCGCAGAGTATTCCTGCGTTAGAGGAGCATCTACCAAGTTGAGGACAGGCTCTGGCTGTCAACTCGCAACCTCTGACTTTGTGTTCCCTCACTGAAGTTCACACCTCGGTTTATTGGGCCTTTCCGTATTCTACACAGCATTAACCCAGTGGCTTACACATTAGACCTTCCTTCTAATATGCGAATTTTGAATGTATTTCACGTCTCCTTATTAAAACCTTTGGTCTACAACCGCTTTACCACCTCGGAGCCATGTCCTCACCCTGTACAGGTTGAGAACCATGAGAAGTATGATGTACAGTCCATTGTTGACTCCCGTAGGTTCCGTGAGCGCATAAAGTACCTGGTGCATTGGACGCACATGCCCCTGTCCTCGTCCGTGATTTCAATAGACGTTTTCCACTCAAGCCTGGTGGTCTTCCTAGGGGGAGGGGTCGTTGAGGAGGGGGCCCTTCCTTCTCTGAGCTGGCTGCTCAGCTGTCGGCTAATTGCCAGCTCCTATCTCTCCACAGTTACTCAGCTGTTGATGATATCCTGTTTGTCAGTCCTGCCTACTTAAGCCGTTCAGTTCAGAGGATCTCTGCCTTGGTCACATCACAGAAACTATCTCCTGAGATCCTGTTCAGAGACTTGCTTTACTGACATCCCTTCTGGTTTCAGATCCTGCTTGCTGTTCCACTACATTGATCCCTGACTTCTGGCTGACTATCCGTTCCGGTTACTGAACTCTGGCTATGTTTTGACTACATTTGTTCTTTTTACTTTTATTATTAAACAAGTGTGATTTAACTGTATTTCTGTCTTGGTCTGATTTCATGGTTTCTGACATATGGACAACAAACACAGGTGCATTTTATTGATGGCATTTTGAATGCACTAAGATACCGTGACAGAATCCTGAGGCCCATTGTTATGCCATTCATCCACGACCATCATCTCATGTTGCAGCATGATAATGCACGGCCCCATGTTGCAAGGATCTGTATATAATTCCTGGAAGCTGAAAACATACCAGTTCTTGCATGGCCAGCATACTCACTGGACATCTCACCTTTTGAGTATCTTTGAGATGCTCTGGATCGGCGTATACGACAGCGTGTTCCAGTTCCTGCCAATATCAAAACAACTTCGCACAGCCATTAAAGAGGAATGGATCAACATTCCACAGGCCACAATCAATAACCAGATCAACTCTATGTGAAGGAGATGGTGGTCACACCAGATACAATAATGTGCAGTAATCATGCTGTCTAATGCTGTCTAATCAGCATCTTCATATGCCACACCTGTGAGGCGGATGGATTATCTCAGCAAAGGAGAAATGCTCACTAACACAGCTTTAGACAGATTTGTGAACAATATTTGAGAGAAATAGGCCTTTTGTGTACATAGAAAAAGTCATAGATCTTTGTGTTCAGCTCGTGATAAATAGGGGCAAACACAAAAGTGTTGCGTTTATAATTTTGCTCAGTGTATATATTTTGGTGAGATACTTCGATTCTGGGAAAGCAGCAGCTGAGAGATATTATGAAATCACTCCCATTAGGATTCAGTGACTAAGTGCACAACATGACAGACAAACAAACAGCTATTACTTCAGAATAACAGGTTTGCAAATCAACTGCAAGAAAGTTTGTTAAAAAAAAAATCCCTGCAATGTACATAGATAAGACTGTTCTCAATAAAAGTGGAGTTAAGTGTACTATGCTTACCTTTGTATGAATTTCGGGATGAGCTGTCCGTAATGTCCGCAAATGATGCTTCAAGTTTGTTGTATTTTTTACCAGCGAGTGTCTCTCCACATAGTTACATAGTTGGTGAGGTTGAAAAAAGACATAAGTCCATCAAGTCCAACCTATGTGTGTGTGCTTTATGTTTATATTACATTGTATATCCCTGTATGTTGTGGTCGTTAAGGTGCCTATCTAATAGTTTTTTAACTTATCAATGCTCCCTGCTGAAACCACTGCTTGTAAAGAACCCTCTATGCATGTTTAACCACTTCAATATCAGGCACTTACCCCCCTTCCTGCCCAAGCCAATTTTCAGCTTTAAGCACTGTCACTTTTTAAATGACAATTGCACGGTCATGCTACACTGTACCCAAACAAAATCGTTATCATTTTTTTCCCATAGATAGAGCTTTCTTTTGGTGGTATATGACCACCTCTGCGGTTTTTTATTTTTTGCTAAACAAATAAAAAAGACCAAAAATTTTGAAAAAAAAAAAGTTTTTCTTTTGTTTCTGTTATAAAATTTTGTAAAAAAAAATATGTTTTCTCCTTCACTGATGGGCACTGATAAGCTGCACTGACAGGGCACTGATAAGGTGGCACTGATGAGGTGGCACCAATAAAATGGCACTGATGAGGTGGCACTGATGGGCACTGATAGGCGACACTGATGGGTGGCACTGATATGCGGCACTGATGGGCACTCATAGGTGGCACTGATGGGCACTGATAGGCGACACTGATGGGTACTGATGGGTGGCACTGATAGGCGGCACTGCTGGGCACTGATAGGCGGCACTGATGGGTGGCACTGATAGATTGCACTGATAGGCATCACTGATGGCACTGGCAGGCAATATTAATGGCCACTGATTGGCAGCTGTCTGGGCACTGATTGGCATATCCCTGGTGGTTTAGGGTGGCATACCTTTTGGGGTTCTTTTGTGGGCATCCCTGGTGGTCCTGGGCAGGCATTCGTGGGGGGCTGCGCTGATAAACAATCAGCACAGACCCCCCTGTCAGGAGAGTTGCCGATCGGCTCTCCTCTACTCGCGTCTGTCAGACGCGATTGAGGAAAAGCCGATAAATGGCTCTTCCTGTTTACATCATGATCAGCCATGATTGGACACGGCTGATCACGTGGTAAAAAGCCTCCGTCAAAGGCTCTTTACCGAGATCGGTGGTGCAGTGTGTCAGACTGACATACCACACCACTGATCGCCACGCTGCGCGTCCCCACAGGCGCGTGATCACGGCTTATCCTGCTGGATGTCATATGATGCCCAGTCAGGATAACTGAACCACTTCCCGGCCATCATTCTGCTATAGGCCGGGCGGGAAGTGGTTAAGGTTAAACCTCTTATCTTCCAATTTTAGTGAATGGCCACGTGTCTTTGTAAATTCCCTTGCACGGAAGAGTTTTATCCCTATTGTGGGGTCACCAGTACGGTATTTGTACATTAAAATCATATCCCCTCTCAAGCGTCTCTTCTCCAGAGAGAATAAGTTCAGTGTTAGCAGTCTTTTCCCGTAACTGAGGTCATCCAGTTCCTTTATTAGCTTTGTTGCCCTTCTCTGGACTCTCTCCAGCTCCAGCACATCCCTTCTGAGGACTGGTGCCCAGAACTGGATGGCATACTCTAGGTGCGGCCGAACCAGAGTCTTGTAGAGTGGGAGAATTATAGTTTTATCTCTGGAATGAATGCCCTTTTTAATACATACATATTCTGTTGGCTTTGCTTGCAGCAGCTTGGCATTGCATGCCATTGCTGAGCCTGTCGTCTACTAAGACCCCCAGGTCTTTTCCATCCTAGATTCCCCCCAGAGGTTCTCCCCCCAGTGTATAGATTACATTAATATTTTTGGCACCCAAATGCATTATTTTAAATTTTTCAACATTAAACCTCGTTTGCCATGTAGTTGCCCACCCCACTCATTTGTTTAGATTGTCTTGCAAAGTTTCCACATCCTGCGTAGAATTATTGCCCTGCTTGGCTTAGTGTCGTCCACAAATACAGAGATTGAACTGTTTATCCCATCCTCCAGATTGTTTATGAATAAATTAAGTAAGATTGGTCCCAGGAAAGAAGCCTGGGGAACCCTGCTATCTACACCAGACCATTCTGAGTACTCCCCATTTATCCCCCTCCCTCTGGACTCGCCCTTGTAGCCAGTTTTCAATCTATGTACTCACCCTATGGTCCATGCCAACAGACTTTAGTTTGTACAGTAAAGATTTAAGGGGAACTGTATCGAATGCCTTTGCAAAATCCAGATACACCACATCTACGGGCTTTCCTTTATCTAGATGGCACCTCACCTCCTCATAGAAGGTTAATAGGTGGGTTTGGCAAGAAAGATTCTTTATGAATCCATGCTGATTAGTGCTAATAATACTTATGGTAATTAACCCTTTGCCACCCAGGCCAATTCTGTCACTTCTCTCCTACATGTAAAAATCTTATTTTTTTTTGCTAGAAAATTACTCAGGACCCTCAAACGTTATGTATATTGTTTTAGCTGACACCCTAGGAAATAAAATGGAGGTTCTTGCAACTTTTTTATGTTACACGGTATTTGCGCGGCAATTTTTCAAACGTGTTTTTTTTGTTTCATGAACAAAAAAAAAAAAAAAAACCACACACACACGTTAGCCAATTTCTTTGTATACTATGAAAGATTGCGTTACGCCGAGAAAATAGATACCTAACATGTCATGATATACAATTGCACACACTTGTGGAATGGTGCCAAACTTCAGTACTTACAAATCTCCATACCTGGCCAATGAGCCCAATGGAGCAGAGGAAGGCCTCCCTCACGTGTCTGACTTGCAACCCCGGTAGTATGAACAGGAGGCACAGGAATGCAGAGTGGTACGAGAGCCTGGCGGGTAGTAGCTGGAGAGACGGCTCTAGATCCGGGTGCAGGATGGCTGGAGACCACTGGACAGCAGACAGGCAGGCAGGTACACTGGCAGAAGATGCTGAGCAGGAGCAGAGCAGGTAGGTCGGTCACAGGCAGGGTTGGCAACAGGCAGGCAATGAGGTACAGAGGAGCAGACAAGTTCAGAGTCAAAGACAGGCCTTTGTCAGAAGACAAAGGATAATCCAAAGGGCAAGCCAGGTAGTCAGAAGATCAAATGTTCAAACAGATAACAGGAGCGGGGTCACAGGGAGCTGCAGATCAGGCAGCACCGATTCAAGGTGCACTGTCAGCTTTAATAGACTAGTTGGCGCCAAGTGCCGCGCACCGATGCGCACAGGTGCACTCACACCGGCACGCACACCAGCGCGCACAGGAGTGCGCACGCCAGCGCGCACCGGCATGCACCAGAGCGGCCAGCACTGCGTCCATTATGGGAACTTCTCTGACAGTGCCCCCTTCTTAAGGGCAGCCTCTGGATGCCCAGTTGGGCCAGTCTAGTAGCATGGGAACTTTTGAAAGCCTGTATAAGCTCCTCAGCATGTAAATTGCTTTCAGGCTCCCAGAAATTGTCTTCCAGACCATACCCCTTCCATTTAATTAGATACTGGATTTGGTTGTGCCTCTTCCGGCAATCCAGGATTGCTTCCACCTCAAATTCTTCCTCATTGTTGACTATTATAGGTTCTGGTGGACCAGTACTTCGGCCAACAAAAGGGTTTAGGAACAACAGACTTTAACAGCGTCACATGAAAGACTGGGTGGATCTTCAGAGTGTCAGGTAAGTCGAGCTCATAAGCGACATCATTAATTTTCCTCTTTACAGAAAAAGGTCCCATGAATTTAGGACCCAGCTTCCTCGAGGGACAAGCCATCTTTAAGTTAACCGTGGATAACCATACCTGGTTGCCGGGTTCCAGAATAAGTTCTCCTCACTTCTTCCTGTCAAACATTTTTTTGTTAAATTAATGAGTCTTGGTCATAGTTTCCTGTAAAAGTTTATTGTTTGTGAGAAAGAAGTCCATTGTTTCGGAGACTGCAGGAATGGCACACTCAGGTATAGAACTGGGCAGGAAAGACAGATGGAAGCCGTAGTTGGCAAAAAATGGTGTCTGCTTGATGGCAGAATGCAGGGAGTTGTTGTAGGAAAACTCAGCAATAGGCAGTAAAGAGACCCAGTCATCCTGTGAGAAGGCAGAAAAGCAACGGAGGTATTGCTCCAAAGTCTGATTGGTTCTCTCTGTTTGCCCCTTTGTCTGGGGGTGATAAGCAGAAGATAACACCAACTCAATCTCAAGGGAACCACAGAGAGCCTTCCAAAACCTGGAGGTAAACTGGACACCTCGATCAGACACAGAACTGGCCGGGACTCCATGCAGCCTCACTATTTCTTTGATAAAAATATTTGCAGTCTCCATAGCCTAAGGTGTGCCTTTCATAGGCAGAAAGTGAGCCATTTTGGACAATCTATCCACTACGACAAAGATAGTAGAAAAACCCTCTGCCCGAGGGAGTTCCACGATGAAATCCATCTAGATCATTTTTCAGGGTCTTTCTGGGACAGGTAAGGGCTTCAGTAGACCCCAGGCTCTTGCTTGGCTATTCTTGCTTCGGGAGCAGGTATTACATGACTCCACAAATTTCTTGCAGTCGCTTACCAGCTGAGGCCACCAAAACGTGCGCTGTATCAGTTCAGCCATTTTCAGAGCATCGAAATGTCTGGCCAACTTATGGTCGTGGCAGAGCTCCAGTACTGCTACCCTTAGGCCCTCTGGAACCACAATTTTGCCCTTGTGCCAAAACAAGCCATCTTGTGCCTTTACATCGGTTTCAGCAGACGGAGTCAACTCCACAGAGGCTTGTCTTATTCAGGATATCAGATCCCCTTGAAGTAACAGGAAGTTTCCCAAAGGGAGAATGGTGTCTGGAAATAAGGATTTCCCAGAGTCGTTGAACATACGTTTTTGGAGCCAGGTCTGTATGTGATGTGGAACTGAAATCTGGAGAAGAAAAGCGCCCACCTTGCCTGCCGTGGTTTTAGTCTCTTGGCCGTTCTTAAGTACTCCAAGTTTTTATGGTCTGTGTAGACCAAAATTGGATGTGCGGCACCCTCAAGTAGGTAACGCCACTCCTCTAAAGCGGCCTTGATGGCCAGAAGCTCCAATCTCCCACATCGTAATTCTTCTCCGCCGTGGAGAGTTTGCGAGAGAAGAAAGCCACTGGGTAAAGAAGGGCCTTGGCTCCTTGGTAAAAAAGGTAATGCGGCGCTTACTAAACTAACCAAAGTAAAAATAGAAACATCTTTGGAAATTCCAAGGAGGGGTAAATCCAAAGGGATAAAGCGTCCTTAGATTACTCTCTCATCAAATTATATAGCCAGAGATTAGCAAACCAATGCTATAACATATAATATATAATAAATGAATGAATGACCATGCCAAACAGGCGAATGAATAAATAACTTGACAAAACACTTAATGAAAAATGACTGAAATCCTACAAAATGAACGGGGTCCTATAAATCATGATAAGATGAATAATCAAATAGCAGATAATAATCAGAAAATAATAATAAGATTTCTAAATGTATATCCAGTGCTGCAAAATAATAGAATGATAAATAAATATCTCCAATATGACCATCTGTGCAAAAATATGGTAGAGACACACCGCTAAAAAAATGCAAAGAAATACTACATGCAGGGAATGTGCAAACTAAGCAATCTGTGCAAATGTAGGCAATCTGTGCAATCGTAGCAAAAAATATTAATACAAATTAATCAAAATTAGGAAAATAATAAAAATAATATAAATATTAATATGGATATTCTTAGCTCCTTGCCGCTGGGATAACACAGCCCCTACTGCGATTTCTGGAGCATTGACTTCGAGGACAAACGGTAAGGCAGGGTGTTTCAAAATGGAGGCAGAGGTGAATAACTCCTTACGTTTCTCAAAGGCGGATTGAGCCTTGGAAGACCAAAAGAAACGGGTTCCCTGCTTAGTCAGCTCAGTGATGGGAGCGATTATCGTAGAAAATCCCCTGATGAACTTCCAATAAAAATTTGAAAAGCCAATAAAGCGCTGTACCCCTTTTTTATCTGTGGGCGCAGGCCAGTCCAGGATGGCAGAAACTTTTTAAGGATCCATCTTGATGCCTTTGACAGAAATAATTAGGCCTAAAAACTGGATGCACTAAAGTTCGAATTCGCACGTCTCTGGCTTAGCATAAAGTCCATGCTGCCTGAGCCGGGTTAGAACATTCCGGACATGCCTGCGTTGATAATTTACTGAAGAGGAGAAGATTAGGATATCATCCAAATATACTATGATGTACAGATCCAGATAGTCACGGAAAATGTCATTGACAAAGTGTTGGAATGTGGCTGGTGCATTACATAGGCCGAAAGGCATAACGAGGTACTCAAAGTGCCTGAATCGGGCACGGAAGGCCGTTTTCCACTTGTCTCCTTCTCGGATGCGAATTAAATTGTAGACTTCCCAGAGATCTAGTTGGGGGAAAATAACTGTGGATCCCAACCTTTGGAAGAGTTCGGGCACAAGAGGCAGTGGATAATGGTTTTTGATGGTTATTTTGTTCAATTCCCGATAATCAATGAGTCAAAGGATGTAAGGAATGGTCTTTCTTTTCAACGAAAAAGATGCCTGCACCGGCCGGGGAGGTAGACGGACGGATAAAAACCCTTCTTTAGGTTTTCATCTTTATAGTCTTTTAGTGTATCCAGCTCCTGCTCAGTTAATTGAAAGATTCTGCCAAACGGGACTTCAGTTCTTGGTAGGAGTTCTATCAGGAAATCACACGGCCTATGGGGAAGAAGGGTCTCAGCCCACTTCTTACTGAACACGTCCAGAAAGTCTTGGTAGGGCACTGGAATTGACTGCCGCAATTCAGTGTCCATGTCAAGGCAGAGAAGTTGTGAGGACTTAATAGAGTTCCTTGTAAACAATGCTGCTGGCAATAGTTGGAAAGGAATTTGATTCCACCCATGGCCCAGTCAATACTGGGAATATGGGCTTGCAGCCAGGGCATCCCCAAGATGATAGGAGAAAGTGGAGGAGAGATAGCATCCAAGCATAGAAGTTTCTGATGATGGGTGCCCATGGTGGCCAGCAAAGGGACAGTCTCCTGTGTGATAGGACCAGATTTAATAGTGGAGCCATCAGCGAGATGTACAGCAAGTCCCTGGGTCTTCAATTGGAGGGGGATGCAGTGATTGGCAGCAAATGTCAGGTCAATGAAGCAGCTGCATGCTCCGGAGTCAATTATGATGGAGACTGGGATATTCTTTCCTGGCAGCTGCAACATGATGGAGAGAGCAAGGTGAGTAGCAGGATTAGGCAAGACAGGTGCACACATATGAGAAGTTGGAAGGAACTTATGCATCTTGGTAAGGCAAGACCTCACGTAGTGTCCGGGTTCTCCACAGTACATGCAAAGGTTGTTGAGTCATCTGCGCTGTCGTTCTTCCGGAGTGATGGACATACGAAGTAGGCCTAACTGCATGGGCTCGGAGGTATCAAGGACCGGAGCGGTTGGAGAAAACTGGCTGGAAGAGTTGGGAACCTTGGGGAGCATCCAGGTGGGACGAAATTGATTGGTGGATCTCTCGGAGCAGCACTCCCTTAAGTTTCGGTCGATTTGGATTGACAGACTGCTGAGTTTATCCAAGGAGTGGGGTATTCCGACCCGTGCCAACTCATCTTTAAGTGGATCAGATAGTCCCATTCGGAATTGGTAACGCAGGCAGCATCATTCCAGTCTGTGTCAGAACTCCAATGCCTGAATTCCGCCACATAGCCTTCTGCCGCTCTGCGACCCTGTTGTAGAGAATGTAATGTGGCCTCGGCAGTAGCAGTTATCTGAGGGTCATCATACAGCTGGGACATAGCGGTAAAGAAGATAGCTATACTGTCCAGGGACCCCGACTTTTGCTCCAGAAGGTGGTGGGCCCAAGTTTGAGGTTCACCGGACAATAGGGAGATTACAAAGCCCACCTTTGTTGCTTTCAATGAAAAGGTGTGGGGTTGCAGAGCGAAGTAAAGCTTGCAGGCATTGTGAAAAGTCCGGTATTTACTGCGTTTTCCTGAAAATCTTTCGGGCGTGAGGACCCTAGGCTCAGGAGGTAGCATCACTACTGAGGGTGCAGGTGAGAGTCCGGCAAAAGAAGCGCCTTGAGGGTTGGCAGGAGAAGACAGGATCTGAACTTGATCTTCCAGCCTTGTATAGCCTTCTTGAAGGCTCTTTACAGCTTGCGTGAGACCCTCCAGGTGTCTGCACAGCTCCTCCATGGGGGAGGTTCCTCGCTCGGGCTCCGACATGGCTGTCTGATACTGTCAGACTTTCACGTACCTGGCTGATGAGTCCAAAGGAGCAGAGGAAGGCCTCCCTTACGTGTCTGACTCGCGGCCCCTGGTAATATGAACAGGAGGCACAGGAGTCCAGAGTGGTACAAGAGCCTGGCGGGTAGTAGCATAAGTGACGGCTCTGGATCCAGGTGCAGGATGGCTTGAGACCACTGGACAGCAGACAGGCAGGCAGGTACACTGGCAGAAGATGCTGAGCAGGAGCAGAGCAGGCAGGTCGGGTCGCAGGCAGGGTTGGCAACAGGCAGGCAATGAGGTACAGAGGAACAGACGAGTTCAGAGTCAAAGGCAGGCCGAGGTCAGGTGCAAGCAGAAGACAAAGGATAATCCAAAGGGCAAGCCGGGTAGTCTGGAGATCAAATGTTCAAACAGATAACAGGAGCGGGATCACAGGGAGCTGCAGATCAGACAGCACCGATCCAAGGTGCACTGTCAGCTTAAATAGACAAGTTGGCACCAAGTGCTGCATGCACACCCACGTGCGCATGGGGCCGCACACCGGAGCACACACCAGCGCACACAGGAGCGTGCGCACACAGGAGCGCGCGCACCAGCGCGCACCGTCGCACACTGGCGCACACCAGAGCGGCCAGCACTGCATCCATTATGGGAACTTCTCTGACAGCAACTATGCACTTGGGCACTGCCCAAGGGCCACCGGATCAGCAGGGGCCCAGGAGAGCCTCCTGGGATCCTGTTAATTTAAAGCGGTAGTAAACTCTGCTAACATTACTACTTTTTAGAGGCCCTGAGGTAGGTTATTAAGTGCAGCGCTAAAATATAAACGTGGGTAAATATTAATGTGAATACACTTGAACTTGAACAGAAGTTGAACCACTCGTTTTCACTTCCTGTTTCCCTCACATGCAGCAGTTTACTTCATTTGAGGGTGTGCGTGACAGTGGTTCAACTCCTGTTCAAGACGGCTACTCTTCACCGGCGACCGGGACCCACAGGACATCATTCGCTTGGACATCTCGGGAGACCATCCCCTATGCTCTATTGACGCACTGCTATACGGCATGTGCGTCCTACGGATCCAGTAAGAGTACCCAACTCTTTTGCATTTGAAGATTTACGTGCTTTATCATCTGTGGTCGCCTTGCCATTTGAGTGTCTACCCACCCCCCCCAGGGTTCATGGTACCCCACTCTTGGAGAAGACCTCTACTTACCTCATATATCATGGACTGTGGTCCTTTGCTGTCTCACATTTCACTATAGACTATTATATTTTATTTAACCAACCATATTGTTTGCTTTATTTGGTCTGTTATTATATTTCACTTATTCACAAGTGTATTCACATTAATGTTTACCCACGTTTATATTTTAGCGCTGCACTTAATTATTTATACTATGATTTGACTTGGTTTGTTTGTGTGCTAGCTGCTTTTGTCACATTTTTGTCTTATTCTGTATTGGGTTAGCGCAGAATTTTCCTTTATCGTTGCCTGAGGTAGGTTATGCCATAATGTACAAGTATGCACAGCATTGTAGCATATTAGGGTACACTTACCTGTCAGACTGAGCCCTCCAGCGCTGCGCTGTGATCAGTCCGGTGGGTCCTGGGCGCTTCCATCTTCACTCGGTCTTCCTTCCGGGTTCTGTGCCTTTGGTCACTTGCCTTTGCCTGGCTGCATTGATGTCACTCCCATGCATGCTCATGCACATCCTCTCTCTCTCTCATCCCCCCTCTCTCTCATCCTCCCTCCCTTACCCCTCACCCTTCTCTCATCCCCCCTCTCTCTCTCTCTCTCTCTCTCATTCCCCCTCTCTCTATTTAACCGCTTCCAGACCTGTTATAGCTGCAAAGGGTGGACCAACTCAATATTGAACCCTACGGACTAAACCCTCGTACAGACAATGCGATTGTTGGCCAACCGAGCGTCTGATTTTTGTCAAAAGGGCGTATGCCTGGATCTTGTCTTGCATATTAACGGTACACAATTGTCGGCCAACAAACATAAACGTAATGACGTACTAGACGTACTACAAGACTATAAAGAGGAAGTTCATTTCTGAAGCGCCACCCTTTGGGCTCCTTCTGCTATTTTCGTGTTAGTAGAAGTTTGGTGAGTGTTGATTCGCGCTTTTCAGTTTGTTTCTGAACGGCTGTTTGTCAGCCAGCCATGTTGCGTAACTGGAGGAGAAAATGTGTGATTATTGGGCTAGGAGTTATTGCTTTGACCCAAGTCCAGTCCAGGAACAGGAGGAGGTGGATTTCTTGGACCAAAAATTGGTTGCTTAATCGTGACCAATTATGTCATATGCCATTGTTGCGGGAGCTCCAGGAACATAATCGGATGATTTTTGGGAATTATCTCCGGATGACAGACCCCTGCTTTCACCAACTCTTGGCATTGGTGTCCCCCTATATTGAGAAGCAGGACACATGTATGAGGCTCTCTATCACTCCAGAGCAAAGGCTCATAGCCACCCTGCGGTACTTGGCGACGGGGAGTCCCCAGGACCTCAAGTTTACCACTGGGATTTCCCACCAGGATCTGGGACTCAATATACCAGAGACCTGCTCAGCGATCATTCAAGTCCTGCAGAAGGACTATTTTAGGGTACGCTTTTACGTTTAAGATCACATTCTATTTATTTATGTTTGCTAATATATTGTATTCATTTGTTGATTACATAATTATCAATATTGCAATATGCTGTAAATGTCCTCTCTGTCCTCATGCATGCTGTAAGCTTTTCCTGCTCCTTTTTTGGCCTACATGCATATTTTCCTTCATTAACCTCCCCAGCATGCTATCCTGGGCCCATACACACCTAGCCTAGTAACTTAACAATGTTTTTGGTCAGCTACATTTTGGGGCTTCCTCTAAACAACCCCTAAAATGTGTACAAAATTTTATTGCTGTCCTCAAATAAAGGCAGAGTGCAAGAGCCAATTTTTTGGGGCCCAAACTCATTTGGAACCCTCCCTCCCCCCAAAAATTCAAAGTCAACAGATCCAAATACTCTATCTGCTGACTTTGCAAAACCCATACACACTATCCCACTTTTGTGTTCACATTTCAGTATAAATTCCCCAAACCATGTAGTGCAAGGGCCTGCCTGATTACCTACAAATTGAAACTTATTAACCTCCCTGGCGGTATGATTATTTCGGATTTTAGGTGCTGAAAGCGGTACAATTATTTTGCATGGAAATTTGGCGTTTTATATTGTAGGCCTGTAATTCTTAACAATAACACACTTAAATCTGTCCACCAAGAGTCTAGTAGATATCCCGGGTATGATGAAGTTTGAAACACAAAAGCATAAATTATAATATAATAAATAAATATAAATAATTTTAAAAAATAATAATATAATAATAATAAAATAAATTTCCCCACGATTCACTATCACTCAATTCTGCAAGTGTTCTAATTTACTATCGCTGTTTTCTAGCTGATCTAAAGCCACTTTTGACATAAAGGGACACTTTTTGGTTGCTATGGACAATCTCCAGTTTCCAGGCAGAAAGAACAGTATATATCATATAAAACTGCATGCAGGGCATGGGCCAAAGCACTGGGGACAAAAGGGATGTGAAATAATTTCATACAGTACTGTAATCTGTAAGATAGATTACAGTACTATATGTGTTATGATTTGTAAATTTTTTTGAATTTGCCGTCAGGCTCCGCCCCGTGCGTCACGCCACTTGTAGGGAATGGAGCCTGGCACGGAGATGCTTCAGAGGAGACAGAGCCTGCAGACACAGCGGGGGACATCGCAGGATCCTGGGGACAAGGTAAGTAACGCCGCACCAGGATCCTGCAATGTAATCCCGAGTGTGGCTCGGGGTTACCGCTAATGGGACTGAAATTTAACCCCGAGCCACACTCAGGGAGGCTACTTTTTGTCTCCTTTTATATTGATTGGTTAAATCATAATGTCAAAATGTGCTGCAATTTGGACAGTGTGTATCCAGCTTTCTAGATTACGACACTTCTTACCTGTCCACTGGGCTGCCAACAGTGTAAGTAAGAAGGGGCTGGCCAAAGTATCACTGATTATTTATGCAAACAGCTCTCATGGAAGTGGAGAGGGTTACCTGTCCAAAACATCTACCCATTACCCCCCCTAAAATTTGTCTAATGGGCCACCAGAGGGGGGGAGGAATCAGATAAGTTGACTTTCCACTTTTGTCTTTAAATACTCATTTAAGTGTATCCTTATGTAGGCTAAGCATGTTTGTATCAAATCTGCTTGCAATGTTATGTGCAGAAGTAGTCATTTCTATTTTTAATCCACAGTTTCCTTCCAATCCAGAGCAATGGCAGGACGTTGCAGCCCAGTTCCATCATCAGTGACATTTTCCCAAATGTGGTGGTGCTATTGATGGCAAGCATGTCCGAATTGTACCACCACCCAACTCTGGCTCCTATTATTTTAATTATAAGGGGGTTTGCAGCATAGTCATGCTAGCTGTAGTGTCTGCCAACTACAAGTTCTTGTATCTGGATGTTGGGAAGAACGGCTGCAACTCTGACGGAGGAGTGATTATGCAGAGTTCTACAAGCAGCTCCAGAATGGCACCTTAAACTTGCCACCTGCTGAGAAGAATGTGTAGGGACTCAGTTTTCTTTTTTGGCAGATGAGGCCTTTGCTCTGGGGGAACTCTGATGAAGCCGTTTCTTATGAGGAACCTCACCCCAGAGCAGAGAATCTTCAATTACTCTATTGTGCCTGAAGGGTGGTCGAAATCGCCTTTGGCATCCTATCAAGTCGTTTCAGGCTGTTTTTGACTCCAATCAACCTGGCACTCTTCAAGATCAACCATGTGGTCCTGTGCTGCTGTATTTTACATAATTTTTAAAGGAGGAATGCTACCAGCTACCTAGCCTCACTGCCAAGTGACATGGACCCTGCAGTGGCAGGCCCAGCTGAAGAGGCTGCAGCTCGTCCGTCTTTGGGCATGCTGACACCTATTGAAAATGCCCATGCTGGATTGCCCTCACAAATTGCCCACGATTTACGGCAGAAATACATGGAATATTTTGTGGGTAGAGGGGCAGTGGCTTGGCAGCAAATTGTAGATGATCATTAATACATTTTTATGTAGATCATAAACTCCTATTTAATTTGAACTACTGTTGTCTGGGTTTCTTATCTGTCTAATATGTTCCCAAATGGGCTTTATTTTGACCACTTTCTCCAATAGTGCAAATGTACCTTAATTGCTACATGACGTGACATCTTCTTCAGCTAACTATTATGGTGCTGTGGGTCTGCTACACTCACACACAATGTTTTTGTTCTTAATGGATCTAATGCATGAAGTTCATAAACATTATGCCTTTACAACTCCTTTAATTTTTTGGAGGCCTAAAAATTGCAGGAGTTGTCCCATTTAAGAGCACATTGTCACTGTAACTACAACCACATATGAAATACACTGGTATTGAGCAATGAAATAATAAGCCACATATTGTTTAGTAAAAAATATTTTACTCAAAGCACAGTCACATGTGCGTTTTAAGGTATTAAAACAAACCAACATCTTGGTGTATAACATGTATGTTTTGCATAATTTCTCCTTTTTTGGGGCTAAATAGACATGTTCCAAAACATTAGATGCACATCCCAAACTCAGGAACTTACAAAGTTCGAGTTTGGTAAAGTGAAGGCCAAACGAGACATTAGTATCCCAAAACTGTGTGAATGTTGCCATCCTCACCCCTCTAAAAGCCAAAATTTGAAGCCACGTACATGTAGCCGTATAACAAATAAATGTCCCTTATGATCCCATGCCTAAAATGTGTGTAGTTACAAACATCTATTTTTCGAAACACACAAAACTCACAGTGTGTCAACATGTGCTATCTCCCATCACGGGGTATCAATGGACGCATTTCGGGGGTGCAACCCCTTCCTCTGAGCTACTTTAGTTATGAGGAAGAGGTTGTACCCACGAAACGCGTCCATTGATACCCTGTGATGGGAGAAAGAACATATTGACACACTGTGTGTTTTGGGGTTTTGGCAAAATAGATAATAATGAAAAACAACTCAGAGCTGACACATAAACAATATATAATAAATGCAAGCAAGCACAAAGGCAAATTCAACAAAAAACCTCAAATAACATATGAATAATAGGAGTGCTGCGCAAATAAATTGTCCGTTCAATAATTGTTTTTTATTATTATTATTATATTATATTATTATATGCTGTGTGACCTGTTTCAGGTCGAAGATTGCAGGTGAGGGGCCATCCTTATATGGTGAAGGGATTATAGTCACCTCTGATTTTACCCTAGGCGTTTGACTATCCACTGGTGATCTCATCTCCTACCTACAATTATTGAACGGACAATTTATTTGCGCAGCACTCCAATTATTCATATTTTGGCAAAATAGATCTATGGAACTACACACATTTTAGGCATTGGATCATGGGGCAAATAAGAATGTTAAGGCCTAAGTTGGGGGCACCTTCAAATTTTGGGGTTTGGATTCTAAAAAACACATAAACATTACAATTCACATTAGTTAGGGCAGTGTTTCCCAACTTTCCTCCTCAAGATGCAAACCCAGGTCATGTTTTCGAGATTTCTTGAATTTGGCACAGGTGATGTTGTCATTTTCACTGTTAGTAATTCACACTGTCATTTTTAGACTGAGAAAAATATAGAAAACAGGACCTGGTGGTGCATCTAGAGGAGTGGAGTGGAGAAACTTTGAGTTCTGTCCCTAAACTTTCACATTTCAAAGTCATAAAAACATGGTAATTAGTAAAAGGACAAACAGGAGCCAACAAGTGGAACAATAAACTTCAGACCAGGCAAGAGGAAATTAAAATTTGGCAAGCAAGACAAGCATTTTATGGATATTTACAAATAAGACATTATGCACTAACAATAGCCCCGAACCTACAATTTTCACCTCCATCCCCGTTTGAAACCATCATTCTAGCAGGTAATTCGCAGAAGGGACTTATATCAGGAATCTATAAGATCCTGACTGCAAGGAGCAAGGTAAACATTATTACATGCTCAAGTGGGAGAAGATCCTAGGGGAGGAATTCACATTAGCACAGTGGCAGACAATATGGAACCAAGCAGCGAAGAGCTCAATGTGTACGCTATACAAAGAAAACTCATACAAAATCCTATACTTCTGGTACATGACTCCAGATGTGCTACACACTATCTTCCCCAATAGCTCAGATAAATGCTGCGATGCCAAAAAGCTAAAGGCACTCTTATACACGTATATTGGACCTGCCCACTGCTAGCACGGTACTGGGAGACGGTTAGACACCTCCTTGCCCGCCTCTTGGAAACCGAAATCCAGGCGACTCCAAAATTCTTCCTATTGGGCCTATCACCACTAAAAATCTGTAGACCATACAAGAAACTAGTACGACACATACTCACGGCAGCATGCTGTTTAATAGCCCTACATTGGAAACGCATTTCTCCACCCTCTGCTGAAGATCTATACGCTAGAATCAAGGATGTAGAATTGATGGAGAAAATGACAGCTAGAATCCAAGATTCACTGGAAGCACATAACAGGGTTTGGGAGCTGTGGCACCTCCGGGAGGACCCACCATGATCAGGTAATAAAATCAACTAGAAGGCTCTTCTTCTCTTTTCCCTTCTCTCTTCTTCTCCCTCCTATCCTATTCCTAATCCCAATATATCACAGGTTTATTCAACTTTGTTTCCTTTTACAAATATATGTTTTATTTCTGCGTGTTTTTTGTTTTTTCCCAGTCAAGAAGACTGGAGCACAATTTAGCATCTGAATGAACGTTCACATTTGCCTTCCTGTTTATCATAGGAACTATTACCACTAAGTCATACAGAATACATGTATATTACCACTTATGGATACACTGGACAATGTTTGTGATTTTCTATGTTCCTTTATCTTGTATTACTAAAATCTATAATAAAAATTGTTATTTGGAAAAAAAAATTTGGCAAGCATGTCCACAAAATATCTTATTCTTCGCTGTAAAGCAGTGGCAGCCTCCTTGATTTGTTCCAGTTCCTTCAAACAATTCAACATATCTGCACTCATTCTGCCAATAGTGCATCATGGAAGATAATGACCTAGTAAGAAGAGTAAAAAGTATTAAGGGAACGATGGTCAAGTGGCTGAGGGCCTACATAGTGAGTTATGGTCAAGTTACTAGACAAATTCTGGAAATACTTACCTACCCAGTCTATTGTTGCTTGCAACCTGCTTGCCCTTCAGACACCTACACTACTAGGAATGTACACACTGCAACTACTCTGTATTCTTGGCCTTGGTGCCTGGGTCTCCAAAACTCGGGTACCTAGCAACACTGCCAGCTCCTTCCACCTCTTCCTTATCCATGCTAATGTTAAGGCACTACATACTTTGCTAATGTGTGGAATGGGTGTTTGGTTTGGACATCTAAACACATGTATAAATATTTGAAGCAAGATTCCAAGAATACTTACTTGCACAAACAAGAAGCTCCCGAATACTTTCTTCCTCTTCTGGATCGCTTTGGCCCTCAGTGTGACTCGCGTCAGGGGATTTGACGTCCACAATGGCAATGTCTGTGCTGGGTCTAGGAGTCAGATCCCATGGCTCCAAACAAACATCCTGGGTGAGCTCACCACACTCACTTTCCTCTAAAAAGAAACAATACACCATTCATTAAGCCACCCCAAGTCCCATCTGTTTCTAGCATCCATTTTGCTACATTAGTTGACCAACCTTGCATTTGGTCTGATGTTACATGCTGGTTTTTGTTCTGTGAAAAGTGCATAGAAAAGGGAAGGTGATGTCATTTTCCAGAGGGGAAACACTTGACAAGTGCTAACATTGAAAAAGTCCTGCAGTTGCCCCCCCCCCCACCCCTCTTGTCTCCTATGGGATATGGGATATATGATGACCATCCTAGCAGGCGTGACTCTGTGTGACTGGGAGCCCTGGGGCCTCTCCTCTACCCATGTATACACTGGCAAGGCTTCATTAATGGGCACTGATGAGCCAGGCAGCAACCATAAAGTGTTCTTTACCCCTTAAGTTCTGCCCTAAGCCCATGGCCTTTGGCCCACCTAGAAACACCCCTGTCGGTGGCTAAATGAGTGTATTTGAAAATGGCACTTACGTTTTGGGGGGGAAGATGGCCTTGTTGCCTTCCCTGTTGGGGTAGCCTCCCTCCATCCCTTGTGGTGGCTTTGCTGGAGCCTCCTTTTTTGGTGCCTCCCTGTTGAAAGACGGAAAAAAAAGGTACAAAATTAAAAAAATGTCCAAAAACATGACCAAATAATAATGTTCATATATGCTTTATATTTCCCTTCATCTTTGGAATACCATGTCAGACAAAGATTTTAAAAAAGCTTATATATAATTCTCTAGAGCTACTTGGAAAAAGAACATATACAGACAGCTAATTTACACATATACATAATGTTTATATCCAAATATTGCTTACTTTTTTATGATCTGATGTATGTACTTCATCTGGTCTTGTTTACAGTGTTTGAGATCAGACCATCATTTTCAGATTTGGTCCTTTGATCGTTCCTCCGAAAATTCGCTATGCAAAATGGCGATGACCTTCCCCAAAATGAGGTCCTTTTGGGTGTTGGGCCTTTCGTAATTGCGGAGCTTGCAGTCGTAATCGTGCTTTTCTAGGATGTGTTGTGGTAACTCGCCCAAAAAAAAAAAAACAACAAGCATAATGATAATATTCTTGATATCACTAGAAAACAAAAGCCTTTTAAAATATGTTAGCAATAACTCCATCAGTATCACCAGCAAAGCAGCTTCATTATTGTCCCATTAAAGAAGAAGAGAATGTACGCTGCATTTCAACATTTAATAATTTGCCACGTCACGAATGTTAATTCTCCATTATGAGCGCTAGTTTATAATACCGACTGCTTCTGGCTCGTTCCTTGCTTCCGATCATGCGTGTTTGTACTTTCGACTTTTGTGTAATGGACTTGTGTACCGACCATACGAAAATCAGACAGCAGACCGCTGTCTGCCGAAAATTTACTAGCCTGCCATCCAACATTTGTTGGCCAAAAGTTGGACAACAATTGTCAAAAGGAGCGTACTAACAGTCAGATTTTAGGTCAACTGTCTTATCAACAGACAATCCCCTGCCAACAATCGCATTGTGTGTACGAGGCTTAAGACCCCATACACACTATTAGATTTTCTGCGGATTTTTGTCTTCAGATGTACCAAAACCATGTAGTGCAAGGGTCTGTCTGATTGCATACAAATTGAAACTCTTAAGGTTTGACCGCATATTATATGGTTTTGGTAAATCTGAAGACAAAAGTCTGCAGAAAATCTAATAGTGTGTATGGGACCTTAGGCTGGGATGCCATTAAAGCTCATGTGCATGTAAAGGCAGGTGTCCCAATACTTTTGACAATATAGTGCGTATATGTGTATATATATATATATACACACACACACACACACACACACACACACACACACACAGTACCATGCAAAAGTTTAGACAGGTGTGGTAACATGATGTTAAGTAAGAATACTTTCTAAAATATATATTTTAATTATTTATTTTTATCAACAATTAAAAAGTGATCGAACAGAAAAGAGTGAACAAAGAAAAACCGAAATCAAATCAATATTTCAAACCAGCATCAATTCTTAATCTGGGTACACACTATACAATTTGTATACAATTTTCTTGTACCACTCTTCTTTATTCCTAGATTTACCAAAACCATATAATATGAGGTCAAACCTTAACA
The DNA here is from genome assembly GCF_042186555.1 of Aquarana catesbeiana. NCBI lineage: Eukaryota > Metazoa > Chordata > Amphibia > Anura > Ranidae > Aquarana > Aquarana catesbeiana. Next base: position 62,793,508 of record NC_133331.1, on the reverse strand, counting down.
TTTTCAATTGTATGCAATCAGGCAGCCTCTTGCACTACATAGTTGAAGGTAAATCTGAAGGAAATCGAACAACAAAAATTGTATAATTGTGTATCCAGCTTTACATTTGCACGCTTTGCACACAGTCACTACCTGGAACAAAAACAGCTGTGTAGGAGGCTTAAAACTGGGTAAGAAATAGCCAAACTATGCTACTAAGGTTAGGTTGTGGAAGACAGTTTCACGTCACACCATGGCAAGACTGAGCACAACACAAAAAACATATTATACTGCATCAGCAAGGCCTCTCCCAAGCAAAGATTTCAACGTAGACTGGGGTTTCAAGATGTGCTGTTCAGGCTCTTTTGAAGAAGTAACAAGAAATGGGCAATGTTGAGGACTGTAAACACAGTGGTTAGCCAAGGAAGCCTGATGCAGCAGATGAAAGACACATTATGCTTACTTCTTTTTGACATTGGAAGATGTCCAGCAGTGCTATCAGCACAGAACTGGCAGAAACCAGTGGGACCAAGGTGCATCAATATACTGTCTGGAGAAGTCTCCCCAGAAGTGGTCTTCATAGAAGACTCCCAGCCAAAAAGCCATACCCTTGATGTGGAAACAATGGCTAAGCGACTCAACTATGCAGGAAAACATAGAAACTGAGGTGCAGAAAAATGGCAGCAGGTGCTCTGGACTAATGAGCCAAAATGTTTAATATTTGGCTGTAGCAGGAGTCTGTAATAAATGTCTGCATGCGACAGTGAAGCATGGTGGAGGTTCCTTGCAAGTTTGGGGCTGCATTTCTGCAAATGGAGTTGGAGATTTGTTCAGGATCAATGGTGTCTTCAATGCTGAGAAATACAGGCAGATGCTTATCCATCATACCATACCATCAGGGAGGCGCGTGATTGGGACAACGACTCCAAACATACAGCCATTGTCATTCAGAACTATTTTCAGTGTAAAGAAGAATGAAGAGTCCTGGAAGTAATGATTTGGCCCCCAAAGAACCCTAATCTTCACATCATGGAATCTTTCTGGGAATACATGAAGAGACAGGAGGAATTGAAGCAGCCTACATTCACAAAGATCTGTGCTTAGTTCTCCAAGATGTTTGGAACAACCTACCTGCCAAATTCCTTAAAAAAACTGTGTGCAAGTGTACCAAGAAGAATTGGGACCAAATAAGAGATGTGTTGTTGTTGGGGTTTACATATACCTTAACTGAGCACTCCAGGGGACCAACCGACAGGTCAAGAGTTTCAAGGTCTTCTTCACTCTTTCTCTACAGCAACCATAATGGGTCAGTGTGAGGAGCACTTACAGCAATAGCAAAGCATGCAACCTCTAAAGGGTTCAGAATTGTAGCAATTATGTTGGGCAAAGCTTGGAAAAAATGGATGTATATATTGTTTAGGAACCTCTGCATAACCTTTTTGTATAAGAACAGAACTGTCTTTGTGATCGAGATTAGACAGACAGATGTTCCCAAATTGGCTTTGCTACGGGGCCCCACCCCCACTCCTCCCCATAGGGGGAGATTTACTAAAATCTGAGAGTGCAAAAAACAGTGCATCTGTGCATAGAAATCAGCTTCCAGGTTTTATTGTGAAAGGTTAATTGAACAAGATGAATCTGAATGGCTAACATGCACAGCTGCACCAGATTCTGCTTAAGTTTTAGTAAATCTCCCCCATAGCTCTGATTCTAGTAATTATTTTACAAAAAAACTTTCAATTTGCTATTAAATGCTCAAATGTCATTATGTTTTTCAATATGTACAGAAGGAGCTGTTTACCTTTAGACTCTCTGTCAGATTGAAACCCCACATGGCTTTGTGTAAACAGAACAGGCGAGAGGGAGGATGAAGAGAAGATGATAAACAGCTGACATATTCAGTCATGATTGTAATAGTTTAGTGTGAATATTGCCCCAGAATGTTGCCAGATATTGCCTAGCACCATATTCAATTGAAAGCATCATCCATATCAAATCTCTATGCCAGACACTGCAGACTGCCATCTTGCCAGAAAATGGTTGTACAGGTTCAGATTTGAATATTGTATTAATCCCAATGGGAAATTATTATGATACAGTTACATTCAACAAAGAAAACACAAGGTCACAATAATGAATGGGGCAAGCAAGACACGGTTCCAGGATAGGCCCTCTATTTATCATACTTTAAGCTTCATAAAAGTTGAAGAGGTTTTGGTTGGTGGCAGTTCCAATTCTGATCATCTCTAAGTATATCAAAATATAATTCTTCTATTGAATTAATATATTCCGAACATCTGTTATTTCCATTGTGGTTTGCATTTGTATCGAGTATGAATTTAATTAATTTGTTGGAACAATCTGATGCCTTGTCAACACAAGTCCAACTTCAAAGCAAGAATCACATCCAACCTGCAGTAAGATACACCAAAACACATGAAATTAATTTCAAACACCTTGTCTTATTATTTTTTATGCATATCTTTTACCAGGATTTTTTTTTTGCTGTTTGTGCATTGGTTAAGACAAGTGTGAAAAAGAACAAAAGTAACTGAATGAAAAAAGTTTCTTCTGCAGTTACCTCTTTCCTGAGCATCAGTCCGGCAAATGTAATAGAAAGTGTCTGGACCAGTGGCAGTCAATTTATGAAGTATCAGCTGTTGTTCTTGACAACATGTATACTATTATATTTATTATATGTAGTGCTACTGAAGACTGGCAGAACCTGTGGACATCATACACAAATAATAAAAAAATGTAGCGCATAACCAATATACATGAATATCGTGATATTAATGTGGAAAACTGAAAATACATACACAAGTCAATCAACCAAATAAATGTTGAGCAAAAATGGTTGCCTATATCAAAAATAAAAATAATAGGTGAATGTCCAACTGTGTGTAAACAGAAAAAACAGCCACCAAATGGTGTGAATCCCAGAATGAGGGAAATGGATGTGCAGGTCCGTCCGTGGCAACAAAGTCATAGAGGGAAAAACATCAGCAACTTAATGGTGGGTATATGTTCTTACCAGATCTGGTGGACTCTATTGTCAGCGACATAGAGTTATCAGGGCAGTGTGCCACACATGGCAGGTGTGTAGATGTCCAGGTGGTTAAGACCTCTGAGACGGATTCCAGGGATACTCCAAGGACCTTCCAAATCCACCGCCACTTCAGGAACTCCGGAATGGAATCTTGGAGGGTGGGTATAGCCGGGTAGAATACCCACTCATATCAGGATGATATGTGGAGAAAAAAATATTGCTTCCACATAGTGCAGGTAAAAAGGGGAGGTAATTTATTTATAAAAAAACGATAACAATAAAACGTGATCACAGTAAAGCATCCCTACGCGTTTCGACCTAAGGGTCTTCTACTGGGGCATAAATCACCTCTTCCACATTGACTGTATATATAGATAAAATAAATAATAAGGACCAATCAGCAGGAAAAACACAATACTTCATCCTATTGGAGTAGAATGGTCACCTGACTAACAAACCCACAACTTAGTCACATGAACCAATGGTGTATAAAGAATGTAAGACATGTGGACCCAATAACCAACCAGTGGGCCGACCGGAAGATTGAATCCCTATGGCCACCGGCCCGCATGGCCAACAAAGGAAAATGACGTCATGACAAAAAGACCGCAAAAACGCGGGTCTTGAGTCGCGCGACAGGCGAGGACTATATCATGTGACCGCATGAAGGGAATGTCTAAAAACCCACAAATGGCAGCCAGATGATTACATGATACTTCCCAGCACGTGATCACACTTGACCCACATGACCAAGATCAAAGGTCATGGGGAAAGGTGTTGTTAAAGGGGATTGTACTCTATTCTATAATGATAGCCATAGCGATCCCCTAAAAACTGA